>NC_049980.1:16849116-16883615 GCF_000003815.2 Branchiostoma floridae | reverse complement strand
AGTGCAGTTTTTTGCTGCTAAATTGGTCAGAATGGCTTTGGACCCCTCGTTAGCTTTTCTGAGTCAATTCCTTGAGACCCATGTGTTTTCTGTCCAACTCAATAATGAGCTCCTTAAAAGCACATTCTATAACAACATAAATTTGTCAGCAAACCAAATAAATTTGAAGCAATTCATGTGGTATGAAAATTACATGGCATCTATTACGTGACTGGAATAAGAATGGAGTAGGCATCTGGTTGTTGTATATAATAGCTGACCAAAAATGGAAATCAATAGTACTTACATGGACATCCAACACCCACACCACCATGTTGATCCCCTGAAGTAAGGTAAGGATTTCCACTCTTCTGATCTGGACAATCTGTAGAGATGATCGGGAGGCAAAAACACCTGCCTGCAGAAACAAAGAAGAAAACCCGGATTTTTATACGCCATAACTGAAGTCAATGAAAGATCTCCCATTCAAAGCATTGGACAGCCACGAGTTGGGTTATTATAATTATGCCATATTGAAGTCATTTGACAGCTTTGTGGATTCACCTTGATCACTGTCTGCTGAGTCCAATTTTATATACTTGCAAGCAATCATCTTTATCCTATTCTCATGAAATTTTAACATTGGATCTAGCAGCAAAAAGAGACGATGATAAAAAGCACCATACCTGATAGCAGAACTGCAGTGCGGAGTACAGCTCTGGGCAGCCAATGTTGTATTCATCTTTGGGTCGTACTTTTGCAGCACAGGCTCGTGCTACATACTCAAATAGGTACACCAGGCCAAGCTGGAAAGGCACATGCAGTAATGTTGAAAATGCCTTTGACAACCTTAATCTTAAGCCCGGTGCTACCAGCAAACACCTTAAACTACCTCTGCTTACCATGTCATTTTCAGTTAGAAAAAGTTAACTGAAAAACAACTAATCTGGCTGCCATGGTCATAAAATGTTTATGGCAGCATAAACTAAGATATATGAGGAACTACTAGTGCTGCAAGGATGAAGAGGATAATAGGTAAGTAACTAGTACTGCTACTCACATTTACAGCTAACCACAGAACCAGTTTCAGGCAGCGCCACAACCTGGCCATGAAGGTTTCTCCCACAATTTCTTGTCCTGTGTTTATAGCTGTTTGTGAAAGGATAGGCAGTAGATATGAATCTTATGGTAAAATTTTTCTCACCATTCATGCAATGTAAAGAGCAGTTTGTGACAGCATGTCAAGCCATCAAATTCATAGCCCACAGAAATAACTTCTAAGCAGGAGCTCTGAGGGATTGATCCTTCAATTGTTTTCTAAAGTCTTAGTCAAATACTGGCTTTCTAACATCAACCAGATGTAGATGCACCTGCAGTTTGAGGGTGAAATGATAGATGTCACCCTTGTAAGTCTACATTTGCTACATGCAAGGGCATGACTTACAGTTGTCCAGTAGAGCTTTCCTCTCCTCTGCATCTTCTGCAGGCATTGTTTCTGCTGGTTCTCTCACCTGCCTTGGCCTTTGGATGATCTTAGCATAGGAGAACCAGTAGATCAATACAACAGGTGTGGTCAGAAGGAAAGCCATCCTGTGAAAATGGCATAATCATTTGAACTTTAGAATGCTGAACAAAAGTAAAAAAAAAACAATAGATAGGAAACATTGACTTGAGAAATAAAGAGGAAACATTACTCACTTGTTCAAGTACTTTAATTGCTCTGCCTTGCCACCACCAGTGCCAACCGAACAGCCTGTGAACAGTACAAGAAATCCTTGCCTCAAGAATAGGATGTAAACATAGTCCCTGGTTCTGAAATGCTCTCAGCTAGACACGTACAGGCACCTGCCTTGCTGACAGCATTTATGTACCGACACATGTTTTTCTGACATCATTTCAGTACGTGTCAGCATCAGACACTATCTTACTGACAGCATTTTGATATCAGGGAATGGCATGTTTTCTAGTGCATTTCAGTACCAGAGACAGATGCATGTCTATCTGGCAGAATTTCAGTACCAGGGACAGGCACATGTCTATCTGGCAGAATTTCAGTACCAGGGACAGGCCACTAACAGCTTACTAACAGCAGCTCATTACCAGAGTCAGTACTAAGGCATAAATGAAAGACACCCAGGAGAAAGAATGTCAGTATCAAGGACAGGCACAGACATCTTAGTCTTGCCAAGGTTCACTTTCAAGAAATAACACAATGGTCAAGTGTCAGAGAAAGGAATTCCATCCCAGAAATTGATTCACTACACATAGCTACAGGAAACATGTCTTGTAGGGTTCAACCTTGCCATCATAGGATAGTATTGAAAGTAACAGATGTACCAAATATGATGTAAATTCCAGCACCAAGTAACCCAGCCATGCCTGTTCCACTGGACCAACCATTGACCAGCTTGCTGGGAAACAGGGACAGGTAACCCAGGGTAACACTGGAAAATAAAGATTTCCTTTTCAGTAACTCTAAGCAGGTTGTTTTCCTTGTGGTCAGCTAGGTATGTACAGGTTTTCATGCAAGTGCACTTTAAACACACCTGACATGTACCGTGGTTACGGGCCCTGAGTGAGTGACATGTAGTTGGGGCACACCTCTAATAGTTTTACTTATCATCCCTAACAAGGTTATTCATTTCTGAAGTATCTAACTGATGATCACAGATAACATCTTTTGCAACTTACTTTTCTCCAAATGCAGCACTACTTCCAGCAACTACCTGTAGATAGCATAAGATAAATAGGAGAGTAAGGGACAAACCAACAATGATAGTACTGGGGGTGTGGGATTACCCTAAACTTGCAAACTTGAAACCCAATAAAACCATCTGCACTGGATAACAAATGTTGAAAATAGTGTCTCAAAATGTACATGTTCAAACCCACTAGTCATGATTAATTATTTAACGTTACACTTCATAAAACTTACAATGCATGCCAGAGCAAATGGAAAGTTGAAAGCATACGCCACCCCAAACAAGCCTGGAAAATACAAAATAAAGACAGATTACAGTTTATTGATGTAAATAAAATATGTGACATATGCACAGTGAATCTCTTATTGCCTGTTACCTACTGTTGCATTTTAAGTTATGTTCAGTTCTAAGTTGTTGATAAAGGTTCTTGGTCTCTATACTGAAAATGGGTTCCAAAATTTGTGAAAAAAGTTCCTCCCCCCCACCCCCATTTTTAAATAGTACAGCCCCTGATTTGTTAATTGACCATTTGAGTTGAAAACTGTTCTAGGTTAATCCCCAAGCAGATCTTGCTGTGACATAAGATAATATCATAAGCTTGGGAAGGAGTTTAGCCAGGCAGAGGAGTTTCCTTGGCCACAGCAAATGAAATTCTTCTGCCGCTAAACTCCTTCCAAAGCTTATGATACTATCTTATGCCACTGCAAGATCTGCTTGGAGATTAGTTCTAGGTAAACAGACAAACAGAGCTTACCAAGTAGCATGAGAACTCCATTGGCAAATATTCTGGTCCAGTATGGGGTCTTCAGGAGGACAAATGCATTAAGCACTGAAATAGTAATAACACAGAAAGAGAAGCTAAAACATCCCTATGTTCAATGCAATGTAAGAGTTTCGATCAAGAAAAAGAATAGCAGTTTTACAATAGCCTGTCTTTGGGGATAGCAAAAAGAACTTCTAATGTCCTTTCCATTTCATTTCTATATTATTTTATTGAGGTCATCATTGAGAAATCAAGCAATAAGACTGAAGTACAGAATCAAAGCCTGTTTTGGCCATACATGACGGTTAAAAATTACACATACCTCTAACAAATGCAGCTAATGACACGTTTGCTCCAAACACCAGTCCCACAAAATTCTGCACTCCAAAACTGGAATAATCAACAAATTTAACTTTCGTTCTTACACTAACAGCTCACAAACGTTTGGGTAACATTACAGCTCAAGGGAATTGAGGTGGGGATAAACGCAGAAATTGACGCAAATTGACAAATCAATCATGTTTTGCTCTCATTTGATATCTCATATTCAACTGTTTGCAATGTCCGAATGATCAACACCTACTTTCAAAAGAGATCAGATACTCAGTCAGAGTCTTAGCATAAAGAATGTTTTGCTACCTCTGAGCTATGGTCTTGGATGCTGAGTTGATGATGACGTAAGGTAAGTTGTTGATAGCTCCCAACAAGAAAAGGCCGACCTAGCAACACATTTTGATGTAGCGTTAGTTTTTCCTGGGGCCATGGTGATTGCCGGCTTATCAACCTAGAGAAGAGCCTTTCTTCAAGTACCATGCCTATTCAATGTTATGCGTAAGATTTGCGTAATGAAAAAAGCAACAGCATAGACGGCATGAACAGCATAAAACAACACAAGCCATTTGTCAAAGAGCATAGAACTATCAAAATAAACTACGATGCTGTGATGACTCACCCAGTTCCTGGCGTTCGACATAGTGCTGGGATGGAGCCTTCAGCAGAAACTTAACGCTGACTCTGTGAACCCATAACACTTCAAATGTTTCGAAACGTTTTCAGTGTTCTTTCGTTGATGTTATTTAACGTTACTTACAGCAAATCATATATCCTTGACCCAGTTATCGACCAAGATCTCGGACTCACAATTCACCGTCATTGAGTAACTTTAAGTCATCGTAACTTTAAGTAACTCAAAACATCTAAAGATTTATAGAAACTACGTCGCAGTTAATGTTGTTGGGCAGTGGATTAATTAGCATTAGCAGAGAAAAGTTAGACTTTGGACCCGTCCGTCTTTTCGATGCGACGGATACTGATACTCACTCAGTTACTACCGACCTGTCACGTTCTCAACATCGAATCATACCTTGCTTCGAAATTTTTGACTTTCAAGCATAATCGTCAGAAACGTCAAAGAAGGAGGGTGATAATTGAGTGCACCGTCCTCATGGTAGTCCCATGACTGACTTCCGGGCGATACTTGTTTGGTCGACTGAACGTTTACCTTGGAGGTCAAAGTACGACATCAGATCAGATAGTACTGGAGAGTCAGCTGAGGTCCACTGCCGCTTTCCCTCGTGATGTAGATTATGTTATGATCCTGATTAGATGACATTTTGTATGTCGTGTTCTACATCAACAACATGACTGGGCGACTAGCTGCTCCTTGCAATTCAGCAGAAATAAAGAAGGACAAATTTAAATCTTCATGCAATTAATTTGCTATACAGTGCAAGGTAGGGAAATAATAGATTTGTACACGTACGTTTTATAATGATATATCTACGCGTGATCTTGCAACTTTGTAAACATTGGGGGTAAGTTTTGCTGACGTAAACAGCAATGCCACAACCAACGTAGAGTTCCACGACCCCATACCTTCGCCAAATGATTGCAACCACTATTCATTTGCATAAATTATGTTAGTCCTCCACTCAGTTAACCGGTTCGGAATTTGTTTTAGCCAAATCACAGGTCTTCTCTATAGTTTTGGCTCCAGACTTTTCCGTTATCGCGATTGCAATATATAATCTTTTACATTCCCAAAATGTTCGTTTAATATCCGTAGCGTTTTTCGGTTGGGGATTTGGTCGTGCGGCGAACATTTGTGCACGATAGCGGTGTAAAACGCGTTTTCGTCACCTGCCAGAACTCAGATCGTACAAAAAATCTGACATGAAAAAATTCGGAAAAACCTAGACCTGATCCTTTGGACCCGAACCGGACCTGGATTTTCTGTACCCACCCATAATGACGGATACTTAACTTAGTAGCTTTATTTAAAATTATTACTAGTAAGGTTACTCATACTGATATATAAAATGCTCATATGTTGTGATTTTTGTGGGATACAAATGAGTCATAAATGTATGGACATTAGACAATGCGCCTTATCTTTCGCAAAAAAGACAAATGATATACCAAGGAGGTTGAAAAAGGAAACCTCTTTGGATATACATGTACTAGTATGGTCTAGTATCATCATCATGATCATTCACAGTGCATTTGCCTCGAGGTCTAAGTCAACGTTCAATACATGAGTTCAGACCAAGTATAAAGTGTGATTGGTATCGTCCAAAAACGCGTGCCCATGTATCATGGATTCTGAGGTGGGTCAAGGTGGGATCGACAGACCAAAGTCCTTCAACATGGCGGTGGTAGAGAAGCCACAAATTGTTGGGAGCCAACAGTTTATATCAGACCGGGCCAAACAAATATGCAAGGCCAGAGGCGAAATTTTCTTAAACACGGCTGCCGGTAGGGCCTGGAGAATCAAGGTATGACCTGTGTGGGACGCAAAATCTTCTCTGCATCTTTTTCCCGTGCTGTTGTGAAGGAACCTGCATAGTCTACTAAGGGAGGAGAGCATTTGATTTCATTTGGTTTTATTTTTCCGGCTGTATAGTGAGAAATACAGCCAGGGCTACCCAACTAGCCGGGGGCATTTGCAGATAAATGGCCAAAAGCTAGGTGCGACAGGTCGTCCAGTCTGATAGAACCAGCCGCTGCATTTGTCTGTGAACAACATAACTCGAGATGTTGTTGAGGGATATTAATGACCTTTTGTGGATAGGTAGGGGTCACTAAAGGAAGGTCAAGTTCGAAAATGATGTGCCTGGCGTTTTCCTACTGGTCCCCAGGGAGCTTTGTACGTTAGTGCGTTTGTCTGTGAACAACGTAACTCGAGATGTTGTTAATGGATATTAATGATCTTTAGTGGATAGGTAGGGGTCACAAAAATGAAGGTCAAGTTCGAAAACTTACATGATTAAATACTAGTACTAATTATGCAGATAACATTCTATTGCATAATCAAAGAGGAAAGTTTAAAAAACACTGCGTTCCATGATAGGACCTTTAAACGCACTATGAAGATTATTAGACATTAATCATGCCAATTAGTGTCACTCCTACATACTGCTTCTTTGTTCAGATAAGAATTTCATACCTATTCTTGGCATAATACGTTAAAGCTTTAAGGATCACTACAATAGGACAGGACCATCATAACACCCACAATTTATAAGGTCTCAAAAACAGACAACCTTTTAGAATAACCCTTGTTTATTTGGCGAAGTTATGGGTTCGTGGAACTCTAGTATTTGGTGGCAACTGCCGCAACGAACGAGAAAGAGATTGTAATATCGAAATACGACCGTCACGGTATTTGATAAGAATCTTCTGGGTAAGTTGGATGTTTAGTTGGCAAATGCACAGTGGGGATAATTAAACCGCTAATATGGTGCCCTGCATTTCTGTATTGGACTGAATGGTATCGTCCGAGAGGAAAGTATCGGTAACGGTGCCATTCCCAGTGAGGGGCTAGAGCGGGCTGGGTCACTGACAAGCGGATGTTTGACATGGCGGAGGTCCCGCAGCCAGAAGATTCTCTGAATCCAGATTTTATATCGGAACGTGCCAAACGACTGTGCGCGGGAGAGATATTTTTGGATGCTGCTGGCAACAGGGCTATGAGTAACCGGTATGACAGGAGCTCTAACTCCAAGGTAACATGTCATTTTTACGCACTTTACGCACGTGCAGTGAGTGTCACACTGTAGAAACCTCATTCTATAAACCCCTTCGACATACTATTTGGGTACCATTCTGTGCAAATTGTAGAAAAAAGCCTACATCTCATTCTGAATAAGAAACCAAGACAATCTTTGACAATCTTTCCCTGGTACGTGGAAAGTTATCTAAATTATGATTTCGCGGGAAATTCACTACATGCACGTAGTCTCCAATTCACATGCCACCGATTCGACATTCGGTTTTCCCTTTCCACCAACATTTACCACATAGGCCATGCATATTGAGCTACATCATGATAACATATTCTTAGTGGTATGTAAAGGTACAATATGGCACATGGCGTGCAAAGATATAAACTTTCTTGCACATTTTCCACACGTCGTAAATTTACGCCACTGACCGGAATGGAAGGACTTGAAATGATATCGCACTAATCCGTGCAGATTCTTTCATAAAATGTCATGCCGAATCGGAAAGGGACGTCTTCTTAAAGAGTGTAGCAAGTTGCCAGCAATATTTATGAAGAAAGGGGCTTATATGGCTCATGAAAAAGTTGCATGATATTATTTCAAAGCCCAGGAGCAAGCGAGTTTTTTGTCCGTCGAATCACCTATTTCCGGAAGTGAATGGTATCGCCGCGGACTGAATGAGCGGACGATAGCAGAGGCAAAGCCAACGGTTCACTCCAGAAGGCCAAGTACGGTGGGGAACGATGGCGGTGTCACAGAGGAAAGACGTTACCAGTCAAGAGGCTATACCTTTGATATCTCGACGCGGCCAGAGAATATGCGATGCATTCGCTAGTGGTGCATTTTTGGCCAATGCCGGTGCCCGGATCATGAGCCGAGGTTATTTCGACAGCATTTCTAAACCACAGGTAACGTAACAAACGCAGCGATTAACGTTGAATATAAATAGACAACATGGCCAACTCGGAAGAATGGTGTGTATCACCATAGCTAATCGTGTTACCTTGAAATCGGAGTCTGACTAACGCCCTTGATCTCACGTCGGACATAACTTACTCATTTTAATAGCACACCACAACCAAGGACCTCCTTGCCACAACCCGGAGGGAAATTCTACCTTGTTGCCCTTTTAATATACTGAATGAATTTCTGTTGTATATGCATGAGGGTCTGCATGGGGGGGTCTTGGTAACGCTTAACGGTGAATTCAGGAGGCCCGGTAACGCTTAACGGTAAATTCAGGAGGCCCGGTAACGCTTAACGGTAAATTCAGAAGGAGTTAACGTTACAAAGCATAACACTAATTAAAAGTAACATTGCCGTGCATTCCTATCCATACAACGCTAGAGTAGTTTATATAATATATCAATTGGTCAAAATATCCGACTATAAATGACATTGTGAGAAGCAAAAGGTGCCCAGAACCCGGAGGAATGACAGGGACAATGTCCATGACATCTGTAAATTGACGGAGGCAGAGTTCCCGGCCCGACACAGAGACGGCGGCAGCAAATTTCTTATGGGGGGATTGAACTATTGTTTCAGCACATGGAGCGCCGAAGGCGCGACGCATTCCAGGGGGGTCCGGGGGTATCTTCCCTCGGGAAAATTTTAAAATCAAGACCCTATTAAATGCTGTTTCCTGCATTTTTCGGCAAATTTTGCCGACCGACTAAGCTAGGTTTATTTTGACATTTTCATCAAATTACACATGGTTATAGCTTTGACCTCCACCCCCAGAGCCCCCGACATAGTTTACCATTTCGAGCTCGGAAAGCACGAGACGTTGCAATATAAGTCAGGGAAAATTTCAAAATCTGGACCGCCTGAAACGCCATTTACTGCATTTTGAAGAACAGATTTTGCTGTAAGACGAAGCTAGATTGAATCACACTATTAGAGAGAAAACGTTTTTGTGCGAAAACCCACGCCCCAAACATATTTTCGCCATGTCGTCGTGAGCGCCAAAGGTGCAAGCCGTCGCAAGGGAGGACCGGAGAAACCTCATTTTCTGCATTCTAGGAGTAACGTTACTTTTTGCCCGAAAATAAGCAAAGTTTGACACTGAAATCTGTATGAGTGATAAATGAGTGAGGGCGACGCTTCCACAACATATTTTACCCTGTCCAGAGCCGAAGGTAGGGAGGCTCGGAGAAATTTTGAAATCTGTATGTGGACCCTTAGAAACGCCATTTCCTGTATTTTCATGGGTTTTATTTGGTATTTGAATTCGTGTGTATAACTAGTTACGAAGAATTTCTTGGTAACGCTTAACAGTGAATTCGGGATAACAAATAACGACTAACGTTGAATTAAAACGACCAATAACGCTTCACGAAGAATATACCGATAACGTTTAACGGTGAATTAGAGCAGGTCGGTAACGATTAACGGTGAATTAAAATGGCTCATAACGCTTAACGGAAAAAGGCATGCAGACCCTCATGCATGCCTTCGGGTGCGATTTATATCAAGACCATATTTGTAACGTTGACTAAAGCTAAGACACTAAAGACTAAAAACTGACATTTTGCTGACACTTTGTGGTCTTCGGTAAGTTTTCTGTACTAGTAGGCTTAGCCCATGTGACTGTATGGGTGGACATAATTTTCTGATTCTGGTTTTATTTTTTTACATCATCTTGAGGCTAGAGAATGTAAAAGATACAACCAGAAAATTGTGTTCACCCATACAGAGTCACCAGGACTGTAATGTTACTGGGCTGAAATACCAATGTCAGTGGTCAGATTGGTCTTAAGAAATTGAAAACTGAAAGCCATGTTATAGTTACTGTATAATATCATCAGCTGAGCAAGATATATCATAGTTCGATCATAGTGGGACATGAAGATACAAAGGAGGTTCCTTGAACATACATACTTTCAGAGAACATTTTGAACACTGAGTTGTAAGTATAGAGAAAGAAGAGCCTCAGAGGTGTGCTTTTCATCTTTTTGTACATCTTTTCATTACTTTTATCAGACAATCAGTAAAAAAAAACATTCATCATCCATTGACCACATTGATCCATTATAACTTACAAGATATATACTAGTACATTAAATGGAACGAGAAGAGCCAGATGTCAGCTGAAATCTCTCAACTGCATGGCTATATCACCTGTCTGTGTCACCTCACCTGACCTGCTTTTGTAGGGAAGGCTACCTCCTAGCCAATCACCACGGCAATATAAATTGGTTCCAGTCAAGCCAAGTACACAAAAAAAGTCTGCCACACCTCACCTGACCTCAGTGGTGTATGTCTGTGTTGAGTTTAACTTCCAGCCTTCCAAGACCAGAAGAACTCATCATTACATATTTGTGTCTCCCTAGTGTTATGTGAACCTACTTTTCACCATATGGATCAGATTCTATAGATGGAAAGGCTGTGTCTGACAAAGGTGTAAACCTCTGCAACACAGGAGTAGGGGTGACCTAGTATGCTTAGCTGAATAATGCATGGTAACGATCTGCATTGCACTATTAGGTAACATTAAAAAGCATCATGCTTCATTTCAATAGAGAATGACAGCTTTACTATTAAATTTTACATTGCATTGGCATATACCACAGTGGGAAACACCCCTTTCTGGCTAGCTTGGTAGAGCCCTTAAGGTTAAAGGTTATGTACAGTAGAGTGAAGAAAGTTCTAAGGTCCTTGCTGCAATCCATCTGATCCTGTTGGAATGATGGTGGAAGCTGTACCACTCCACACTTTGTCATCACGTGGTGCCACTACCGTGAAGAAACATACAGGGGCCCTTTTGATGAAATTTGCAAGCAGAATCAAGGCCAACGGATATGATACAACAGAAAACTCTCAGGTTTGTATTCCAGACATAATTTAGATTGCTAGTATAATGTACATTACAGTAGTGCTCAAAAGTCAGACAAGTTTCATGAAGTGACTTGCAGTGTAGTTGTGACAATTGATTGACATGTATGTCTAGGCCAATTTGATAGCCCAACTTATTATCATAAACTTGACCCCCAAGCCATTTAAGGTCTATCAAGCTCAAGAATATAAGTTTATTCAAGGAGGTTTTTAACCTCCTTTGTTTATTTAACTGTGACAGTTTACCCTTACTGGCCTTAGCAAAGGGTAAACTGTCATAGGGAAAAATGCAGTGTGTCAATTGGGCACAATATTAATAGGACAGCTAAGACAGATGGTAGGAAAAACACCTTTTTAATGAAAAAAATATTATTTGTAAAATTGCAACTGTCCTGCCAAAGTGGTATTTTCATCAATTTCATGTCATATGATTCAGATTTTGGGATCGGATGGGGTGAAAATTTTGGCCACCCTACGAAGCAAATTTGTGCTGGAGACAGCCCTGTGCTCAACCAATTAGGTTGAAAAGAGTTACACACCTACTTTGCCTGCGCCACACACACCAACTTTAGTTCCGTGACACCTACTTGTTTTCTGCGCGACACACTTTTTTTCTGGAGTTCGCACACCCCTTTCTCAATGGATGGTCCCATATTAAATCGGGTTTGATGAGCACATAAAAGCTCATCCCATTCTCTACAATTTCAGAGCACTGGATCTGAACAACAACAACAAACCCACAAGAACAACAATGAAAGTAACATGATACTGAATGGAAGGGTGACCAAAACTGGAGTAAAATAAACTCCTACCTGGCTGAAACTACTCTACATGTGAAAATGTTTCAACCTTCTACCAGTACCAGTACTTCTCAAAGTACCCCCGAGGGCCCCTCCCAGCTTGCAGTCATGGGTCACAAACAGGACAAAAACTGACCTCAATTTGACCTCTTACGGATTACTCCACTTTTATATAATAGGGGAGTAATTTTATCCTGATGCAACAACCCAAAACAATCCATAAAATCAGATTTGTCTCTAGATTAGACAGATTTTGTCTTGTTAAGTAAGAATAAAATTTAATAATTTGATACAATCATACCAAAAGATTAGTGTGTAAAGAGTGTTTCTTTACAAAAGTGGAACATTCTGTTTTACCCTCAGCTGCTGCTACATTCATTTTAAGTCTGTCAGTAGGGCAAAGGACTTCATACTATTACTATAGACCTTGAAGGATACACGTGCAGGAAGGATGGCATCAAATGATCTCTCAGGGAGGGTGCAGAAAAGCCTGGCTAGGCTGCAGGCAAACCTCCTGATCTCAGATGTTGGCTGGAAAGTCAAGTCCTTTCCTTTTCACCCCAAAGACAGTCCAGAGGTTGGTTTGTTGTTGATGTGGGCTAAATCACAGCAGGGGATGCAAAGCCATCCATATACCTGTACAGATTTGTACTGGTTTCCAGGCACAGGCCCTCAGGGCCAGCAAGAGAATCATATGAATGAGGAGAAAATGAGTGGATTGGCACAAATGGCAAACTGGTTTCAACCAGTATATATAAGTACTAGTAGCCAGATGTCTATCCAAAATACTGATTTAAGAAGTCTACGATATGTACGTAATGTTCTTGAGTTCAACTTCATGATCCTCAGTCTCAGATTTCTTTTGCTAAATGCTGTTTTTGTTTGTATCACATTACAGGTACATGTAAATTGCATCAAGGTGTATATGTACCGATTTTGTATGTTTCTTTACAAGCAAGGGTGTTATAGTGAGCACACAGTAACACAGTATAACTTCCCGGGCAAAACTGATCAGTTTCATTTTCATCTACTAACATTCACACATTGGAGTGTACCCCTACTGTTATCAATCTTCCTTGTAGGAGTCTTGCAGGATGTGAGATGTGTCCCTAGCAGAAGGACCCTTTCCAGTATTTCACACATTGTATCATATGTCTGGTAAACAGTAATGGTTAGAATTCACATTTGTGACTTCCAGATCCAAACTTTGCTTTGTAATCTGCCGACCCGGGTTCGATCCCGGGTGTCGGCATGTTTGTTTCTGCTTCTTTTCTTACTTGCCCCATCTAATTTCTACACATCAAAGAAAACAATTTTTCTACTTATCCCTGTTGGTTCAAGTCTGTGTAACGCAAACTCTGCTATCTGGAGCTAGTAGGCTCCTCCCCGCGGATGTAGGACAGGCCAAAGAAGCACGATTAAATCAGGCTATCCCTGTTGGCAATGTAGCTGAATACAGTAAATGTTATCGAAAAAGTGTTATAGACTTTGACCTTAAATACTATTGTACCACCTTCACTGCACTTAACCATCCAGTCAGTCCAATCTCTTTGCTGAACCCCAGGTATATAAAGCCTTCTCTTTGAGTTTAACCCAAGAGATGGTGCAGTTCGGTAAATCTTCTCCCCCCACCCCCCTTTCAATTGCAGGAAAAACAGACATTGAATCCCAAGCTTCTTCATACTCACTATCCGGTTTGGCATCCATTGTTCCCTGTTCTTTTATTAAGATACCAGATTGTGTAAGCGCTTACCAAGTATGAATTACTTTCAGGGTATTGTGGACTTTGGAGTCAGTGAGAACAAGCTGATGTTTGATGTTTTTGAGAAAAAGGTATGCAGTGTCTAAAACATCTTGCGTTAAGTAAACTTAAGTCTTCATGCCTAAATTAGCAGCCTTAAATATTGCTAATGTGCTAAAACAGAAATCACAGATTGAACATTGAAAATGGAAAATCACCCAGCTACATGCATATGTACAGATCAGAAGTTATTACCTGAGCATCACAAGAATATCCTACAGTCAGGTTTCACATCATGGGGAATTGGTTTTCTGCGCGTGGAGAATTTGCGCGTGCGCGTGAAAAAATAAAGTTCCTGAAATATGTCAGAAAATGTGCAGCAAGGGATTCTAAGGCATAAAAATGTGAACCTAATATACAATTTCCCATCTGTTACCTGAATTTTGGGTTTGAAAAAAAAGAAGATTTTTAGATCCCTTGGGGATAGGTTGATTTGCATATTTTGAACATTTCAAAATCAAGTAAATTTGACAGAAATACATAGAAAAATTACACATACGATGTTTTAGATTGTGTGATGTAACAATTTCAGGCTTTTCTCCATTCTAGAAGCTTAATTTCATCTTTTTTGAAGCAGATTGTTTCACGCGCAAATTTCAAACTTTTTTGCGCATGAAAACTTAACATCTAAAAATCACTTGAAAAGCACTCAAGATTTTGTACTCAAGAATGCAACAATATGATACTTGATTCCATTTTGTGCCATCTTGTTTGAGGGTTTAAGTATAAAACTGCAAAAACTTTTAATCCCTTGGAATCAGCTAATTTGCATATTTCACGCGCAGATTTTTCACGCGCACAAAACCCCAACCCCACATCATGGCATGTAAGATTTTTCTATAATGGCCAGGAATGCTGTATAATATGGTATTTAATTACAGTGGTATTTATATATTTTTGTGGGAAGACAAAGGTCATCAGAAAGTCATGTTGATATCATACTCAGTGATTGTATGAAAGTACTGAAATATAATATGTGCAATATTTGTCTAGCTGGCTGAACCCAAGATACAGACGCTTGCACCTCACATGCTGTTTTATGATGTAATGGCTGGGAACTTGAGGTAAGTAGAATTGCGCCATTGTGTACAGGAATAATGGGTATCTATCTCAAACTGTTTCTTAATAAATAAAGTGTTATGTCATTTATTGCTTTATTATTGATTGTTATTGATTGTTTTATGTAACAGTGGAGAACAGGTGTTTTAGTACAGTTGAAATTCTACCGTTGATACTTTGCATGTACATGTATATGCCAACAGGTTCCGTGGGGCATTGGCTGAATTCCTCACTGAGCGGCTGAATGCAGCAAAACCACTGGATCCAAAAAATGTGAGCAGCGTGATTAACACCTTTGCATGTTAGATTATACTTGTACATTTGTACTTATGCAGATCTTGGAAGACATGGCCTGTGAGCACCTGAGGCATGTAGCTGC
Organism: Branchiostoma floridae; assembly: GCF_000003815.2. NCBI lineage: Eukaryota > Metazoa > Chordata > Leptocardii > Amphioxiformes > Branchiostomatidae > Branchiostoma > Branchiostoma floridae. Next base: position 16,868,297 of record NC_049980.1, on the reverse strand, counting down.
AATACACAATAAGTGTGAAGCACAATATCCAACAAAAGAATAGATGAGTCCCCATTCTTGCAGATCACCAAGCTACATTGTATTTGTATAGCATCAGAGACATTCATAAAATTATTGATTTACATTCCAAAGTGTTCTAACAGCATGTACGACATTCAAGCACATCAAGGGTATCTTCAACATCTTCAGTCACTTTCGGTTGTTGAGTGTTGTAGCATACATCCACCCTGTGATGCAAGTGGTTTGGTCATCACTTAAAACTCATCTCCTGAATATGAGAATATTTTCAGTATCATCCCCAAAAGAGCTGAGGAAGATGCCACATGTCTCTTGTGTGACAGTAGCTTGTGTTCCCACAGGTGAGGGTGTGCAACGGTGCTGGACCAATGATGGAGCTTGTTGCATCCAGCATAGGAGATCCAGGAGGTGTGTGTTTTCTCAGTAGCAAGTCTTCCCTGAAAATAGGTTTTAGTTTTAGGCACATAAAGTGTCCATCTTAACTCGTTTACTCTCTGTAGTCTAGGACACTTCTGGAATGGAAAAATACTTACAGCACTTATTTACATGTAGCAACATAGTAGATACTAGATAAAGAGGATAAAATTCCTGGTCAGTTAGCCAGATAGGGGCACTGTGCTGCAATGTCCCCTTTTGATCATTTTAGGTATTGCAGCTATGGTAGATACCAATATGTTGCATTTCTGAAGGTTTTTACTGTATGAGTGCTCTTTGGGTGTTTCAATTGTAAAGCCAAGACAGTGTTAGTGTACTTTTGGAGGAACTTATAATCTAAGTTCTGGAATTTCATCTAGAGGTGTTAAGAGCGAATGTCTGTAAGGGTCAAACAATGGTGGCAGGGGTCAAAAAATAGATTTGGCTCATATTTTGCACAGTGATAGTACTTGGTACACAACCCCTCAAAATAGCTTTCTTTCTACTCAGAACCTCTCGTTGCTATGGCAACAGGCCAAAGAAGTTTATGGGCCATTTTTCCAGATTTTGGCATGTAAAAAACATGAAAATTGTCCAACTTTAGGGCACTAATACTGATCAATGCTTTAACTTACAAACAAAAGCAGAATGTCCTGATTAGAGCAATGCCTGAACTTGCATTAAACAGCAGTAGAGTTAATCTTCTGTAAGATCTATGGTCACGGGCAACCTGAATGCAATACACTGTTTTCACGTTCCAAAAAAACTGAAATTTTGCCCAACTTTGAAGCACTGAAAGTCCGTAAGTGTAAAGATTTTTCGCTTGCAATTCACACCAAATAATAACCCACTAAATAGCTATTAGATGAATGCTTGCAAAGTCTGGGTTCTTGTTTTGTTACTACGCAATTATCCTTTAAAGTGGGTCAATTTTCATGATTTTGAGAAAATGTCATTTTTTGCTATCTTTGGACTACTGTAAGTTCCAAACCAAACTTGTTCTGTTATTGGAAATTATTTGGAAGATAAACCAATATATTGTCTATCAAATGCATGCTTGTAAAGTTTGCGTTCATGTTTTGTTGCTACGCAACTGTCCTTTAAAGTGGGTCAATTTTCTTGATTTTGACAATATGTCATTTTTGCCATTTTTGCACAATCATAACTTCCAAACCAAACTTGTTCTGTTATTGAAACTTACATCAAATATAAACCAATATATTGTCTATGAAACTCATGCTTATTAAATTTGTGTTCTTATTTCGTTGCTCCATAATTGTCCTTTAAAGTAGGTCAATTTTTATAATTTTGACAAAATGTCATTTTGTGCCATATTTGAACTATTGTAAGTTCTAAACCAAACTTGTTATGTTATTGGAATTTATTTGAAAGATAAACCAATATATTGTCTATTAAATGCATACTTGTAAAGTTTGCGTTCTTGTTTTGTTGCTACGCAATTGTCCTTTAAAGTGGGTCAGTTTTCATGATTTAGATAATATGTCATTTTGTGCCATTTTTGCACAATCATAACTTCCAAACCAAACTTGCTATGTTATTGGAATTTACTTGGAATGTAAACCAATATCTTGTTTATCAAAGGCACGTATGTAAAGTTTGGGTACTTGTTTTGTTGGTACACATTTTCCCTTTGAAGTGGGCTGATTTTCATGACTTTGATGATATGTCATTTTTGCTATATTTGAACTATCATAAATTCTTTTGTAAATAAATTGTTGTGTAACTAAAATAACCAATATATTGTTTATCAGATATGTGATTATATTTGAGTTCTTGTTTTGTTGATACACAATTATCCTTTAAAGTAGTTCAAATTTCGTGACTTTGATAGTTATTTTGTGCTATATTTGCACAGTGATAAATTCCAAACCAAACTTGTTCTGTAACGGAAATTTGCTTGAAATATAAACCAATTCATTGTCTATCAAATGCATGACTAGGCGCAGTTGGGGTTCTTGTATTCTAGCAGAATACGTACATGTCCCTATAAGTAGGTCGTTTTTCGCACTTATCCTAAAACTTGTTTTTGACAATGGCGATACACCAGACATGGTAGTCTTCATTTTTATAGAATTAATGTAACACTAACAATGTGTAACCACACTAAAGATAAACAAACATTTGAAGCATTTGAAGGGATTCTACACAGTCATGCTCGTTGTAAAAGTCAGATGCATCTACTCTGAACTTCTGAACATTCTACTAGATTTGCCGTTGAACCACCTTGTCTACAGTGACTTAAGTTAAACATGCTTGCGTCCCCACAAATATTGACTCCCGAAGACTTAACTTGTGTTTTTCATCAAACTCTGTGCATCTTTCCACTTACAGTGCCATGTTCATGTGAACAATATGTACACCCTCTGCTATTTCTGTGTACTTATTTTGACCATGGACAGGAACTTATGGGTAATCTTGAAGATTGAACTGTGAGCCCTGAAATGTGAGCACTTTTATGTAGATGTGTCATTAATAATCACTGCCGGTGTATAGTCAGCATTTGTGGAAAAACCTTAAGAGTACCCAAGTTCCTGCCATTGTTCAAAATGAATACTGGCCACAGACATTGCAGAAGTTGACCAAACGCATGTTTGTCTTATATGTATGCTACTGTGAATAGAAAGACACACTGATATTGGTGATATTTGTTCAAAGTTGAAACAAGTTAAGTCTTTGAGAGTCAATATTGTGGGAAGCAAACATATAAGACTGTAGACTGTAGTCATACACGAGTATACGCAGCGTGCGTAGCTGCAGAGATATCAGAATGTTTGGAAGTTCTGAGTGGATGCATCTGACACACCCTCCTATGTAGGGCTAATCCCGCGGCATACGCAAAAGCCTTACGGTATCAGTGAAGGCCCCCTCTCACTAGACGTGCGGCACGCTTGCGGCATTGCTGCGTTCGTTCACTGCGGTACTGTTTTGTTAATTTCGCCGATTTTGTCTTGCACTCACACTGACGTGCGGCACTGTTGCATTTCTAGACTAAATGCATGAACATGTTATTGACAATTGCAGCGTTGTCAATTTATGAAAAATCACCGTAAAATGATGAGAAATGAGATTTATAATGAAAAGATTTCCCTTATGATAATGAATTATATGGTACATATGCTATAAATAACCTTGAAAGACTTTTACAGTAAAGGAAATGACCCAAATGAACGGACACGAACTATATAACAGATTTCACTCGATGTGTACGTTTTGCACCATGTAACGTTATGTGTAATTATGTATGTTTATATGTTTATTCACCAATTTTGCAAATTTCTAAAATGAAAATGTTTGATATTTCATACTTCTTTTGTATGACGCTGAGTATTTTCATTGTCGGCGGATGGCTTGCCAGCCTATTGATGTCTAAGTCTATCATATTTGTAAAAAGTGAGAAAAATATGGCCCATGGGTCTGAATGACTGCAATTTTGTATTTTATCGGTGGCAGGCTACCAGCAATGATTAGCTTGTAACGTTATAACGCAAACGCAAACTCGTTATCATCCAACATAAATAATTTCTTTTTGAACGTTGTACGATAACCTTTATCTCTACATCCGTAGGTTAATCGATAAACCAGTTACTTATTTTTTGTTTTCAAGTATAAAATACTGACCTACTTTCCATTAAATAAATCAAAAGATGTATTTTTAAGTTAACTCTGAATACGGATACAAGGTAAGTTTTCTGGAATTCGCAGTGTTTTAACTGGATCGAAAACCGCTGTAAAATTATTAGAAATGCATCTAAAATAGTTTTTCGTTGATAAAATGATGTTTACTTTTGATTCTTGGTGTAAAATAGGCAAAATATATCCTTGATACTGTTTGGAGCATGGTGGCGGCACTGTTGGGGCACCGTTGGGGCACCGTTGCGGCACTGTTGCGGCATCTTGCCACTTGCGTTATTTTTAAACTTTTTAAAAAACGTCGCGCTTGCTTGCGGCACTTCTAGGTTTGCTTGCGGCACCTCTAGGTTCCGTGGCGGTACATCTGCGTTTTCGAACGCAGCAATGCCGCAAGCGTGCCGCACGTCAAGTGAGAGGGGGCCTTGAGACATTTGTTTGTGCCACTGGATTATGATTTATCCCTGCATGAAAGAGGGGATTAGGGACATTGAAGACGAGTATTACTTTGTGTAGAATCTCTACATTTTTTTTTCTTTATGGTGATAGCGTGTTTGTTACATTGTTTCTATAAAAAACAAAGACTGTGACATGTGTATTACAGTAACTGTTTTTTTTTCAACAACAAGATTAGTGGAATACGACCTACTTCAGATATGTGCATACTCTGCTAGAATACAAGAACCTGAAATGTGCAAGCATGCGTCTGATGGACAATATATTGGTTTATATTCCATGTGAATTTCAATTACAGAACAAGGAAGGTTTGGAAGTTATGATTGTGCAAAGATGGCACAAAATGACATATTATCAAAATCATGAAAATTGACCCACTTTAAAGGACAATTGCGTAGCAACGAAACAAGAACACAAACTTTACAAGCATGCATTTGATAGACAATATATTGGTTTATCTTTAAAATAAATTCCAATAACATAACAAGTTTGGTTTGGAACTTACAATAGTTCAAAGATAGCAAAAAATGACATTTTCTCAAAATCATTAAAATTGACCTACTTTAAAGGACAATTGCGTAGCAGCAAAACATGAACGCAAACTTTACAAGCATGCATTTGATAGACAATATATTGGTTTATCTTTCAAATAAATTCCAATAACAGAACAAGTTTGGTTTGGAACTTACAATAGTTCAAAGATAGCAAAAAATGACATTTTCTCAAAATCATGAAAATTGACCCACTTTAAAGGATAATTGCGTAGCAACAAAACAAGAACCCAAACTTTGCAAGCATTCATCTAATAGCTCTTTAGTGGGTTATTATCTGGTGTGAATTGCAAGCGAAAAATCTTTACACTTACGGACTTTCAGTGCTTCAAAGTTAGGCAAAATTTCAGTTTTTTTGGAACGTGAAAACAGTGTATTGCATTCAGGTTGCCCGTGACCATAGATTTTACAGAAGATTAAATTATCTACTGCTGTTTAATGCAAGTTCAGACATTGCTCTAATCAGGACATTCTGCTTTTGCTTGTAAGTTAAAGCATTGATCAGTATTAGTGCCCTAAAGTTGGCCAATTTTCATGTTTTTTACATGCCAAAATCTGGAAAAATGGCCCATAAACTTCTTTGGCCTGTTGCCATAGCAACGAGAGGTTCTGAGCAGAAAGAAAGCTATTTTGAGGGGTTGTGTACCAAGTACTATCACTGCAAAATATGAGCCAAATCTATTTTTTGACCCCTGCCACCATTGTTTGACCCTTACAGACATTCGCTCTTAAAGCTGCAAATGATATTTTTGATGCAGTGAGGCTATTGGATATTGTAAATTCATTTAATTTTAGTACAGTAGTGATGCAACAGATTTTATGCATATTCACAGTAAATTCCTGTTAAAGAGATCTCTCGAAATCTGTTAAAAGAAAACCAACAGGAATATTTGGAGATTTACAGTCATGGTGCAGTAGAATTCCTGTTATTATACATGATTGTAATGTTACATAATTTTATTCTCAGAGTTATGGAGTCATTTAGCATAAGAGAATGATTCTCTAAAAAAAGTACAGCTGTTTTATTTGCATTTGCTGATATTTTCCTGTGATATAGACTGTCTCATGATGCCCATGCCATGCTATGGAGGTGTGTTCTGGGATGTGGGAGGGCGAGCAGAGATCAATGTAGTGCCTGTCCACCTTACCAGTAAGGTAGGTACATGTACAACTAAAGGGGCCACAACTATTTGTTTATAAACAAGATACATGTAGTATCATTTAGCACTAACATATTTGATGTTTGGGCTTTGGACATCCTTTTGGATAATCTATTATTACAATTTGTATTTTGTGCTTTCATCTTTTTAAGAGTTCATCAAGTGCATGAGAGGGTAAGACAGTCTCACAAAAGGATATTTGACATGATACATTAACACATATTCTAATGTGTACTTTGAAATATTTTCCATGTTCATTTTTGTTGTAGATGGAAGAAGGAGACACAATGCCTTTCCAACTTACTGCCAAAAAGATTGAGGACACCTACAACAAAGCCACAGCAGAGGTTAGTGTCAAAACATTGTTGTAATGTGTTCGTAAATAACACATTTTCAGCAGCTGACAACCTCTGTAACTTCTTTCTGTCTCTGATAGGGAAAGAAGATTGTTGGCATACTTCTCATCAACCCCCACAATCCATTGGGAGATATCTACAGTGCTGAACTCATCATGGACATCTTAAACGTCTGCCACAGGTGAGCTTGTTTACTGGCCCAGAAACAACAATACTATGACAGTAAGAAAAACACTAACATCAAATTGCAATAGTATCAAGCTTTGATAAAATATCTACTGATTTTTTCTACTCTAGAATAGCATCTGAGATTTACAGTAATGCAGTGTTGATTTCTGGACATTCTTTGAAGCATATTATGTTGGAGGTAAGATGTCGTCTTGACTTTTTATGTGTTGTTTAATCACACCTCCAGTCACAAGCCACATTAAAGCAGTCCCATCCATAGAAACATAGTTCACCCCACCCTGTCAGAAGCAACATTTCCTCAGTCCCTTGATAGGTTGTTGAATCCAGGTTTGTGATAGCTCAGACTTACCTCTTATTATGTACTGTGACCTGTCTTTCAGGCACTCCCTCCATGTCATCATGGATGAAATCTACATGATGTCCATATTTGACACCGAGGCCAAGTTTACCAGTGTCCTCAGCCTGCCAAAGTGAGCTTGTCTCCTACCCTGCTTTTTCCATGTAGAATTGTTGATGATTATCTATTGCAAAATTGTAAGTTCATAAACATCATGACAATGTAGTACTGTTTACTGTGAGTGTTCCCTAGCATAAGAGCTCTTTCACGGAAAGTGGATTTGGGTTAAAGTACTTATTTTGTGTTTTCCAAGGAAAAGGCAAAACACTTAACGGTTTAAAAGTTACCTTGGAGCACCTAACAAAGCTAAACAAAGGTTCAAACAAATAAACAAATGTCTGCAAATAAAAAAGTAGTGTCAATATTGATTAGAAGAACTTAAGATGATGCCTGGTGTAAAAATGACACATACACATACATGTTTACAATCAAGCAATACATAATCTGTTGCAGTATCCCTGATCCACAGAGAGTCCACCTGGTGTGGGGTTTTGCCAAAGTGAGTACTGGAGAAATTAGACTTGAAGCATTAACTTGATTAAAGGCGCCCAGAGCAGTTTTTAGTGCATTAAAATTGGGGATATTCTGGATGAGACAATCGGTACGGTATTGACATTTACTTCACCATTCTAGCACATTTGTGTCATTATTTCGTACTTTCAGCGTTTAAAAGGACGCACAAACATGCCGCAAACGGACCCCTTTGATCTATTATATCCTACAATAAATCAGCACAGGATCGAACCACTAACGGTTTCCCGTCGGTACTTTTCGGAGATTTTCGAACGCATGAGGTCACCGAGCAAATTGAATCTGATTCGCCCGTTCGCAAATCGAAACTTTATTCGAACAAGTGACCACATCTCCGGAAGCGTTCGGGATTCATCGGTCATGTTCGCGTGCGTTCCACAAATTTGAAATAATGGCACGTGCAGCACTCAGATTTTTAATGAGTTCTCACCACTCAACGACATATCATCTTTGCTCAATAAAGGTCGATATGCAATGAGATAGTGTTATTCAAGCTTACTGTGTGTAAAAATGACTTAAAATTAAATTTGAAAAGACTAAAAAAACTGCTATGGGCGCCTTTAAAATGTTCTCACAATGCCGGTTAGTTTTCTGTCATTTACACATAGTTGTCTGTACATGTATAATCGTATTACAATAGATGAAAAAATATGTTTCATCAAGGAGGTTTCATCTTTAATGATGACCTTTCCTTACATTTGGACTTAAGTTTTTATAGTGCTATAGAACTATAGAAATATTTATTCAGATTGTAGCAAGTTTAGACAATTGAAGTTCAGCTAGTACTGAAAAATTGATTTTTATTGCATTTTGATCATGCTCTTAACAAAGCCACCACAATCTGTATATTCACTGTTATCACAAGAGGAGCACAAGCCAATCCTATGCATTAAAGTAGTCTTAGAACCCATGTTTTAGATTTGTATTAAAAGCCCTTTTACTTTACATGTATGTAACGCTGGGTCACCTTCATCCGCCGGTAATCTATATTCGGTTTGTTTAAAGCAGGCTATCTTGGGATATCACTTCGACGGATGGTAGTTTCAAACTGCAATATTTTGAAGATATTGCAACTTGAAACCACCGCCCGTCAACTTGATATTCCTAAATATCCTGTTTTTCAGATAACGGATATAGGTTACCCAGTGAATAAAGGTGAACTAGCGTTACCTCTGTATTTCCATGCATGTACTAGCCTGATAGGGCATAATTGTATTATAAAGGTTATCATAATAAGCAGCTTTTATCATTTGTACAAGGGATCTGATAACCAACCAATTTTTGGAAAGACTAAGGATTGTTTAAATCCAATAAGCATTGTCACAGTTTTGAGTACATGTCACATGTATTACTGTGAAAATAGCTCTTCTTGATGTATTGTTTCAGGACTTCTGCATGTCAGGGATGCGATGTGGTGTACTCTACAGTGTGAACGAAGCTGTCAACAAAGCTGTTGATGCCCTAGTCTACTTCAACATGATTCCTGGGCCAATTCAGCACGTACTGACCGAGATTGTTCTTGATAAAGGTACAATGTATGTTGTTTTGTCATTCCCTCTGAAACCTACCCTGTCAATCTACTTGTGAAAGGTAGAGGTACATGTATAATGTGGGTCTATATTGACAATAGATGAAGTAGAAAGTTTGGAATGATCACCTACAGTGCCACATCAGTTTCATTGCTAAAAACATGTTTGGCTGCTATGATCACAGTAGTTTTTTGCTGGTTTTGATTGCAACTACTAATCTGAAGTAGTATTGTGTTATTGTTGAATGGAATTTTTTAAATCCTTTTTCTACCAGAATGGCTGGACAATGTGTTCATCCCTACCAAGTACTCCCGTATGAGGGAGGCTCGCTCCTACATGTGTGACAAGCTGTCAGCCTTAGGTATACCAGTCCGCAAGAGCCCTTCAGGACTGTACATCTGGGCAGACTTCAGGAAGGTGAGCCTGTTTGATGCTACATTACCACTTCTTACACATGTCTCTAAACCTTCTCCCTGTTGTGGAACGTTGATGATGTTGTAGGCTTCCAAATTTTTCTCATGTTTGAATACCAATTATTGTGTGCATTTTATCCAGATGTGAACTGGAATACAAAATGTTCAACATGTTTTCATCATCTTCAAACAGCCTCAACAGTTTGAATATTTGAATCATTTACTTACAACTCATTTTTTTAATAACCAGCTTGTTTTACTCTCGCTATTGTTCATTTCCAGTACATCCAGCCATTGACTCCAGAGAACGAACTTGTGCTGTTTGAGAAGTTCATGGATGCAGGTACTGTAACTGGTATTGTTGACATTCTTGGTAGATGTACTTCTTAAAGTGTTTATGACACCAAAATACAAGAATTCTCTATTAATTTCAATAAAAATAGTGTAATACAATTGACAAGGACATTTGCACCAAATATACATTCTTCTGATATTATTGAACATCATATACCATGCAACGTCATACTTCCAGCTCTTGATTCCTGCCACCAGGCAATTAAATTAAACATAAATTTTACTTTGATGACATCACAATAAACACAGCAGCTTGCTCAGAACAGGACAACGAGTACTGATCAGTGTAACCGAGCAATGTAACATACCAGCCTACAGTGTTTCACTTAAAATTCTGTTGTCTTTTACAAACTGGTATAAGATATATTATGTGCTCATGGAATATTGCAAATTCTGCACAGGAGTTTACCTCACACCTGGTATTGAGGCATTCAACTGTGGGGAGCCTGGATTCTTCCGCATGGTTTTCACAGTGTACAGGGACCATCTAGAAGTGGGTAAGTACAAGCAGCAACTTTACATGTTACTTTCTCAGGAATGTAGCTAGACCTCTGTCCTCCTTCTACATGTAGGTGAAAAGAGCATGAAAAAAATACATTTCTTCCAATAACTTAATAAGTTAAATTCTTTGGGGATGCATTCATTATGTTATGACATATACCTTAAACTTGTGTGTGACCTGAGCAAAATATAAGGGACAAAGTACATGTGTACATATTGATAGATTGAAGATGTAACAGTTGTTGTAGGTACACACAGCATCAAGCTTTATAAAAGATTCCTAGAACATGGATATCCTTACTGCCACATTTCCATGGAGATGATTCTAATGTAATGATATCCCTCCTAAGGCATGGAGAGGATAGCAGCAGTGTTGAAGGACTGTGCTGAGAATGGCCTCACCAAACCACAAGCTGATAATGCAGAAGCACCAACCAGTGCCGATGGTAAGGTACTGTCACACTCTGCTCTCTTTACTTTTCCAATTGTTAAGTCTCCATTTTGTTTATTTTTTTTGCACTTTTTGTTTTTTTAATTCTATTTTGTTGCTATAGATTCTCATGTCACATTTCTTGCCTTTTTAGAGCACTTGATTCCCCATTTTGTGACTTACATCTTTTCAGTCTTTCAATGCTTCATGTACAGTGACAGGTAAAGTTCAGTCTGTCTGAACAACAAACAGCTTTTAATAGAATTCTATATCCCTTGTAACTTATCTTTCTTTTTGCTATCTTATGTTTTAGAGTTAGTACATCTGTCCATTTCTAGTCTACTTTGTTTTCGCCCTCGTCTTTGAGAATTTCATTCCTGAGAGAAACAAGTTATTTTGTGATATAAGGTCATGATTGCACATGAAATGAAGGACATGGTATTATTTTGTCCAGCTTGTCATGGCTAAACATTTAAATTTTAAGACATTGACTGATATCAGTAATATGTGCAAAGTTCACAAATCCTTCCTTTTGTCAATATTGGAACATTTGTTTTCTAACATAATGCTATGTATAGATGTTGCAATGCCAACAAAAGGAAGGAAGGATCTGTGAACTTCGTTTCTTCAATTTCAAACTCAAATTATTTGTGGCTACCAAAAAATAAGTGACAGAACTTAAGTGCAGGATAGGCAGAATTAACTGATATGTTGTTTTCTTCAGTGAAAGAAGAATCTCTAGAAGACCTTCTTGGACTTCTGCAAGGACGGATATCCTCCTCAGGTTGGCTAGAGGAGACCAGAACACAGAACTGGGCAACCCAGAATCCAGAAGCTTTAGAACAGTTCAAACAAGCTATGAAATCCCAGGAGGGATTTGGAGACAAGTAGCCATCAGAAACAATTGTGAAACATCTTCCTACAATGGCCAATCAAATCTACACAGCTCAAGTATGTGAATCTCTGAAAATAAGACTGATCAGTACATTATGGTGTGAAATAAAGTCAGGTGTCCAAATAGTTCTGATCATTCAGGTCATCTTAAAACAACATATGCAGTCAAACCCGTACAAGTGACCTCATCTGTACATAAGGGTCACCTGATCAGTATGACCACTGTTTGGTAATCCCTTTAAGTAGATAATTTTTCCCATTGATATGAGAATTTATAATCCTGTAATAGTAAACAATTGTAAAAAAAAAAAAATATCAGCCCCCTTAGAGTTCTTCTTGAGTAGGTGTAACTGTTAGTGTCAGCAAACCCAAAATAGATAAAGTTAGTAGATCTTTGTGTGTCTTTGGTGTGTGTTTTGTCCCATGTTTTTGCGTTACATGTAGCAAACATCATAGTTCATGCTGAGAAAGTAACAAGTTGCTACCAGCTGTATGATTAAGAGGTACTCGGATGTTTTTGAGTAAAAGAGTTCCTGTCCTTATCACATACAATTTACGTCTGATATATTTTTGGGTAATTCAATCTGATATGTGGTAGGTACAGTTTGACCTCAAGCCATCTGGTTTACATGTTACAAGGGAATCATTTATTTTTTGTAACCAGGCAAATTTGAATATAACGGTCCCATAGCTCTGTCCACCCCCATGAAAACTTCAAAGGCAAAATAAAACCATAAAAGTGTAAGTACCTGATGACCATACAGCTTACTCTCTTGCTAATTACCAGGCTATCATTAGTTGAACTGCTAATTAGGGACAGGATCGGACTGCTCTCCCCAAAGCGGAGGCTTGGAATGGTGCTGAGCTGACATTTCAAGTGTTAACATGGTTTAACATGGTTAACATTGTGAAAGTTATACTGTACTACTTTGGATGATCCACGATAGTGTTTATATTATTTGTTGAACATTGCATTAAAGTTGTGCAGCTGCTTCCCAAGTAGAATTATATAAACCATGCAATAAGAGAGGCTGTTGGTCAACAGAAACACCTGTCATCTGAGCATACGTCACTGTTGTATTGTAGGTATACTATTGATGTCACTGGACAAATATTGTAATGATATCACGTCGATTAGGAAATGTGGATTATGAACACTTCAGCAATACCAACCATAGGTTAGAAATAAGTTTCATAAGTAGTGTATGTAGGCATTGACGGGCGCTGAGATGAGTGCATCTTCTGGCATGTGTCTAAGGTTAACAATTCCTCGAAACAAAGAACCATGATGCTTATCATTTATGATGGAATGCCAGACAAGATTCAACAAGTAATCAGTGAATGAGAGGATTTTATTGCCTGTATTGCCGTCATTCCCGATGCTCTAAGCAGTTGGGTCACAGTTGTTCCAGCAGAAGAGACACTGGTCTGCAGTGGTGGCCTCATCACAGCAGTAGCACTGGCGGCTCATAGTGCCGCACCAGTCGAAGGCCACCCAGTTGGCTGCGGCCGGGCAGGCGTCGGCCCCGGACTGGAGAGGGCTGACGACGGTCAATATAGCAGGTGGCAGGTAGTGGCACAGGGAGCCGTCAGGCATGGCGAACTTCTGTACAGCCACTCCGTTGGTACAGAGAGCAGTGGGCAGAAACTGCCGGCGATGGCGATTGCCTAAAAGCAGGGAGTAATGTAGGATTGCAACTGTCTTGGTGTCATTTCAAGTAGAAAGCTAACAGGCCCTTCCATTTTAAGGATTTTCGACTTGGTGGATTGACATTTGTGGATTACTGAAGGAACATCCTACTAACTAACTAACCTGGTTGCCAGATTTAGTTAACATGTGCATATGTCCGTTTATACATGTAGCCCAGCAACCTCAAGCCTAACCAACTCAATCCGGGCCATCGTATGTAGACCGGTCATCATTTACTATCCATTTACGAGTTAGTAGGCATGCGATCGCGAGACCCACCGAAGCTGTTTTGTATGTATTTAGTCCATCTCTTTGTTTTCCGACATTCTCATTCGGACATTCCATAGCCTTTGGCTATTGTTAACATCTAATACTGTACCTGGAGCAGCCTGTCCCAGGATCACGCAGGTAGCAAGGAGCAACAGGGTCTTCATCTTGAAAGATATGTTTCTGAGGAATTTGCGAAAATACATTTTTGTGTTAAAATGATTTTTAAGCGAAGGATCATTTGTGTGGAATAAAATGGAGTACTGAGTATGTGCAACCACTGTTTTAAACGCATGTGTATTGCTTTGGCTTGCGGTAGAAGCGTCAACTGTCGATAACCAAGAAATAATGAGCAACAATGAATAAGAACTGAAGGCTACATGTAACTCGGAGCTGAAGCGTGCAGCAGGAATTTTAATGTTACATTTCAGTCTAACACCATCTAAATTTGAAGTCAACGCAAACTTCATTACGGACGTACCTCGGTTCCTGGCGTCTTCTAAGGTCCGCTGTCAAATGCAGATTGGCTACCCTGAGGGGTCTATAAGTAGTAAACGTGTGACCTCAAGGCCATGCATCTGGCTAATTTACACGTTTGTTGATTTACATAGAGCGGAAATGTCTCTCCAAAATCTATACAACAAGTCAATAGATGCTAGCGGATAAATTCGCGTGTCAATTATGTGTTACACTTACAGTCTGTTGGGAATATGATAAAAAAAAATGATAGTGCTTTGGAGGACCCACAGTGTTTCTATTGTTTGGTTAACATTGTGCTAGAATGGCGCAAATATGTGGCTGTTTCCTTATCTATTGGCTGTTTCGATCTATTTACATGTAATGAAATACAGGAGTTACATAAGGCCATGTAAGTTGGAATTTGTTTTTCAACAGAAACACCTGTTGATCGCCTGATGTACAAAGTTTCCGTTCCGCCCATGATGGCATCCTACTTGTACTGTAAATATCACAACGATCTCAGCCGACAAATATCACCAACCTTGAAAGCAGAACACTTCGACCTTTTAGTGGTGCAGTGTTTTGGAGTAACCATACCTTGTATAAGTGCATCCATTTTGCAACATCTACCATTTCTCAGAAAATGTCTACTCATACAAGCGTCGCATTGAGATTGCTTTAAACATCGCGGGTTTTCCATGTGTCTAAACTCTAGCCTGGCATCAAGCTGTATCATAGCTCCCGACTCGGTCTCAAATTTGCAGAGAGGACAGAAGATATGGAGCTATAACACGGCTGGATACCAGGCTATCTAAATTCCGGTGTATAATAGTATACTTATTGTTGCATATAACGATGTGTCTTAAATACGAAAGCCGAACGTCTAGCGGCAGAGCTACAAGTTTTTCATGGTGACATTTTACAGTCCCTCGTAACATTTGACATAGATCTATTTCCTGTGACGATGTCATAGGCTAATCTACGATTAAATGAATAATCAAAGACATTACACAATGAGAGGTTTTGTGACAAGACTCGAGTTTACGCGTAAATACACCATATCTTACTCCACAAATGTAAAGTTTAAAAAATGTTTATACCTTTTTTCCTGCTTACATTATCATCCTGTCAAAATAACAACATACCTACACGCAGTTGATAAAGAATATGTTTATTAATGTCATAATCAAATCTATATCTAGACATATATAAAGACACTATGTATGTACCTCGGTCTTCTCAACATGGACATGAAAAAAATTGAAAAGCGCCCGACTTTCGCGGTTCATTGCCAATTCAACATGATTTACTCCGAGAATAGAGTGATGACAGATGCGCCCTATATGTGCGTGGCAGTGACTGTAATTCTTGTATAGGACCGATAAGCCATAGCGAAGATCTAGATGTTGGGCTGATGATTTAACCATGATCAATCCAGACTGAATGGGGCCATATATGTACTATATGTATGTGCCGCCTGTATGTTTCTTTTCTGCGCTACTCCCTGTGAAGTTTAACGTTAGGAAGAAAATTCAGTCCAATTGAACGTCACGATAATAAAAAAAGAATCCTATATTTTCACGCCTGGTGATGGCGATCCGTCTGTCTGTTGATAAGTTCTATTTCGCTACTTCGGTGTTATCATTAACAGATTTCGGTGTGTCAGCGTTGGCGTCACTATTCTCGGACGCACCTTGCTTCCGCCAGCGGCCGTACAACGGTCTCGGTGGCTGAACTGGTCCTTGAACCTGCCCAGGTGCCGCATAGGCCACTGGCGCCGCTCCAAGGGCCATCCCGAGAGGAAGGGAGCACCACCCGCGCATCCGGGGCCTTACCGCACCGCCGTTACAGCGTCCGCCCTCACAGTCAATGTCACTATAACAGTCCTGGCCCTGAAGGACGAGAAACCATGAAAACTAAGACACTCCCTGTCCACTATACTAATCCAAGCTTCCGCACATCACTAGCACAATAAAATACAAATGTGTCATAGATTTATCGGGAATAGCCATAAAAATACTTCTGATCCATTATGCATTGCCTGTATTACAGAATTATCAATCTTCGACTATTGTTGATTTAGGGTACGATCGATTCAATCAGTATAGAGGAAGAAGGCGTAGTTAGTCATACAGAAGTTTTCCCTTCTCCTGTACATTTCTTTTTTCTCTTTATCATTGCTAATAAATAAATAATGATGATGATGATGATGAATAAATAAACAAACAAGCCAAACCAAGAAGCAGCTGTTACGACGAAAGATAGCGGGTGTTATTTAGAAACCAACGGCGCCAGTTAATAACTGACTCTATCCAAACTTTTGTTTTGTTTTGTTTTGTTTTTACATGCCACTACAAACCAGTACACTCACCACGCACTGGCCCGATGACAAGCCGAATGTGTAGCCGCAATACTCATATCGAGCACACTGTGCGTCTGTGGTGCAGGGGCTACAACTTCCAAAGGGGGCGCAACCCTGCAACGTCAACAGAGATAATCTGAAATTTGCGTAAATTGACAAGAATGATGCATTACAACCGGATTTTGACGTACGATATGGGCTGGCCAGTGAATGCCTCATTTGCAGTTTCCATGCCGCGCAAAACTGGCTTAGATCTAATGACAATATATAAAGATGTACTTCTGTCTATATGAATCGTTCGGATAACTCGAACATTCAAAATGCCAGTCTCGCAGCTAACTTGCACTGTTCACAAAAGTAATAGAATATGCGTACTGGCCGTTAATAAACATCTATAACAAATACCAAAAATCACCTTACCTAGAAGTCATTAAGATCTACTAATACTACTTATTGCTATTGTTTAAAAAGACGAATATCAACTTCCATTTGTAATTACATCCATCAATTCTATGTACTAAACTTTTGAAAAGGTTGCACGAGTACCGCTTGTATAGGGGCAGGAGGTCTCGGGTACACCGGTGGACTGTGTCGCTGGCACTGACCCTCCTCTCCGCACGTGCAGTCTCCAGACTGTTGGCCTGAATAGGCAGTGACATGAACGCCGTATATAGCAGACAATATACAACATTTGTCGTGTTTTCCTACACAATGCCATGTATATTGAATACACATGTGATTATACTGTGAACAACAAATTGAGAGAGTGTAACGAATACGGTTCGTGATGAGAAAAAAAAAGTTTTTCTTTAGAGACTGATGAAAAAGCACACCTTTTCGTATGATCTGTCCCGTGCTAGGTACCTTACACCCCCGTTCAACGCACTGCTTTCCTTCGTTACAGGCGTAGTCTGCAAGATACTGGATATCAACGCAGTCGTCTGGTATGGTGGGACACTCATAGGCAGGGACGCAGTCCGCCAAGATGCCTGCAGGTCACGATAGAGTGATAATACACTTCCATTAACTACCTTCGCCATGAAAGTTATTTTTCGGTGGCGTTTGTGAGTGTGTGTGCAATGAGCTCCCTCTTCATAATACAAAAATGTACGTGGTAACGATTAGTTTTTTGCCCCCCCCCCCCTAGCGTCTTGTTACGGTATTGCAGTGGAACCTCCAGGTTTGAGTTCTGGAGATGCTATGGCAATGGTTTTAAGTGGTAGATAGCTCTTGAGGCAGAGAGTAAGTACTACCCTAGACGATTCTGGACACTAGCCATCAAGACATGGATACGTTTTTGTCATTCTTTGATTCTTTTCAACACATGTCGCTATGATTCTTTTGAAGGCATGTGAAAATCAACTTTCCAAGATTCTAATAATTTCCTTAGGCCACAGCAAGTAAATTTTATGGATGACATCAGCGCGCGCATGAATTTTCGCCTGATTTCAGAAAAAAAAACAAGAATTTTTTTCTTCTGCAGGGATGGTCAACATGACGATAAAGTATCAAAATGAGCAAATATGTTGTGTTGTAGCCTGATAGTTGTAATTGTAGAGGTGACACTTGCAAGGTACCAGTAGTTGTAGGAATGAAACTTATTGGATAGTGACACCAATGTGGAAGCCATGAGTGTGGTTACCAACTTTGTTGGTGATGCCAGTCTACCACCCTAGTGTCACTTGTACCACACCAGTACATACCTTAAATACAGGAATGAATGCCTTGTTGGCTCTGATACCATGTTTTGTCCCTTTATTTCTTTTTACAACAGTCATCACAACTTTATGATGCCTATTTTTTAAGATGTAGCCATCTTGTTTTTTTCCACCCATCTTGTTTTTTTTCGCCCTATCGCACTATTTTTGCAATCTGCAGAGGATGTCATCCATAAAATTTACTTGCTGTGGCAATTTATCTGGATTCACATCCGAGGAAGATGTGATTAATAGAGATCGATTGATTAGTTGATTGACAGATTGATCGGGTGATACCTGAGGTAGTCTGGTATGTATTTGGATGCGGTGATGATGCCGTGCCTGACCCGATCAGAAGGGCCCGAACTGCCCAGAACACCCCCTTAAATAACAACATCTGTTCTTTGCATGTCGCAGTCGATTGTTTGTATCTTGTGGCTGGAACTAATCACTACGTATAGTTTTAAACTTCTAAACAGGCTTTATTGACACGTGACATCCAAGACTCGCTTTGCCCCACGCCGGGTACTTTTCTGGCTCACAGTATGTATGGTCTGAACAAAAATTGGGGACTGTCCAACTGTCCCCAATTTCTAAGAGATAGAAAATATACCACGCTAATACTAACAGTTTTGAACTTGTTTATCAAGTTGGGTGAATTTGGTCAGAGGGTTGTATGGGAATTCAGGACAAAAGAGTAAGTACGAAAGCACTATTGAAATAGTTTGGACCACATGAAGGATAAGCCAGTTTGGAAGATATTCTCGAGCGTGTTTTATAGTCGTAGCCATCAAGGGTCATCAAGATGATGACTGGTTGCGAAATTCACTTGCTCATCCTGTGCCAAGAGATAAATCTTTCCGCC
>NC_049980.1:16846966-16849016 GCF_000003815.2 Branchiostoma floridae | reverse complement strand
ATGTAAATATGTACGCTTTGTTTCTTACCTTGTCTGCAATACATTTCTTCGAGGCGAAGTCGATGTAGACCGTAGCACCCTCCACTGCTGGTATCCCTCCGGTGCCGATACAAGGCCTCCCCTGGCCCTCAACCGCCGCACCCAGCATCATACAAGTCAGGATCGTCATTAGGCAGCCGCGTTCTCTGGACATCTGCCTTCCCATGATCATTCCCAGAGTCCGCAAGTATAGTGTACACGCAGAAAAAACTCTGCTAGAAAATTACAGGGAGAGAGACAGTCGGCTAGATAACAGGCGGCTAGATTTGCTCTTGTTGTTCACCTAGAACCGTCACCTGCGCCCCCTTCTGCATTCAGAAGATACCCGATCCCCCAAATCGATGGGGTGCCAAAACAACAGCCGGTTTCTCCGGCCCCATCCGATGTCTTGTGTGCAGTAATTTACAATTCTAAATAGGTATTTGTTTTATCTATCTCTTCCACCAATGAGCTTTTATCAACGCTTTGATAAAAGCTCTTTGCTTCCACCAGCAACATTTTATCAAAGGAAGAGTGGAAAGAAGAGGCCGTCGCTGAAGCGCACTGATAGGTTGAGGGAACAGTAAAGTATACTGAGTAACAACCTACAATAGGAAACTCTTGTGGATTTAGCTTGTCACCGTTGATGTCGCGCCGACGTCCGATCGGCGACGCCATTTCAGTGGCGCGGCGTATTCAATTTGTCCTAGGTGAAAATCTACCAATGAAGATCAATGATCATCTATTGTATTGCTTGAACAAGAGTTCTGTGGCACTATTATCTCTTTAAAAATGATCAAGTATGTATTTGACCGGCATGGCTTACGACAGTTTGGACCTCCGCCATAAAAGTGGTAAGCTGGTAAGAATCAGACCGTGACGGGTTCGATAGTTGAGAGAGTTAATCTCAAAGCAGATGTAAGGTCTGAACGCAGTAAGATCTAGTAACCCGAGAAACCCAAAGAACTGAGTTTTGTCCTGACAGGCGAACAAAAAGCCGCAAAACGCGCCCAAATTATGGTCAGTTTATGCATCTTTCTAGTTGAAGATTACGGATGATCAGTCTATAATGTACTAAATCTCTGGTAAGATGGAACACCATACAATTATGTAGGTTGAAACATCGTGTGGTCCAGTAAGACACATTTCATTGACTTTCTTCTACCCTTATTATTGCGCTAATACACGGGTGTGGCTAGTGATTGCATTGTAAATCAGATAATAGTTTACATATAAAATACAGTCAATTCATACATGACGTATTGACGTTACGTATACAGTCTACACATGTCACCGTAACATTATACATGCGTGGTGTGATATGTGTCAATCTACTTCAAAACGTACAAATGAAAGCACAACACATTACAACCCCCACAAACTGGAAATGACTGTGACGAAGAAGTGAATAGCGGCCTAAAATGGAACCAGCCGTTTCCTACCTGGCCGAAGAAACTCTACTCTACTCTACTCTACCCTACCCTACCCTACCCTACCCTTACCCTACCCTACCCTACCCTACTCTATATTAACAGAAAGGAAAGCTCCTGACCTACATATAACGTCATGTATCACCACTAGGCACCTACTGACCTACCTTCACGAACGGGTGTCCTAGCCCTGATGTCTGATCAGACCGGGAACGAACCTTATTTATCCGCCTCGAACAGGAAGTCTCCAACAACAGGCTGAATCATTATTGTCTCCGATAGTACATGTCTTCTCACACTTTCTGACGTGTCTGATGAATTTGGGCCGAATATGGGCCGGAGGCCAGGACAGGGGCCGTGCTTCCCGTGGCCAGTTTCCTGGGTTTATCCGTGCTATGGACAGCTGGACAGTGTATTCGCCTGACTCATAGGTAAGTATTCTAAGAAACCGTCATGACTCATGACTGATAAATGCGTCCTGAAATAGACTATCTAATACTTCCACGTGTCCTTGACTCGATGGACAATCACACGGTAAAGGCACGAGAGCAAGAATGATCCGCAATGCCGTCAGAATGAAAATTCTTTTCTATCCTGGATAT
>NC_049980.1:16806442-16846866 GCF_000003815.2 Branchiostoma floridae | reverse complement strand
TATACTAACTGCAGTATGACGGCATTCTACGGCATTCGTTCCAACAATGCAGTGCAATACAATTCGAAACATTCTTATCTCATTCGATGGAGAACTGAAACGGCAAGCCACTTCGAATCCTGTCAAAATGTGGCCAAAAGAATATATGGAATGCAGTGAGAATTTCTAGAATACACTACGAATTTCCAGGAATAGAAAAGAATTTTCATTCTGACGGCATTCCGGCTCATTCCTTCTCGTGTGAAGGGGATATAAGGTCCATTTGGGTTTCCCACCCGAATGCAGCACGAATTTTGCAAATACTTAATTCCGGCTGGTTCTGCTTTATTCCTGCTGTAAATTCGATTTCAGTGTGAAGGCGCTATGATATAGAAGCAGATGTGCGGGGAGGAGAAATCGTAATCTAATTGAGTAATTCTCGCTTATTCATTTTTCTGCTCGGAGAGAGCCTAACTTCTGACTGCTGCGTAAGGTCTGAAGAAGGGCGGAAATACCCGGCCAGCTACGTTGTACTGTTTTCAATGTCTAGCTCAAGTGCTGCAAAAGAGGCAACCATTAACTGTACGTTCTAGTCTCACATCTCTGGTTCTGCCTGTAGTGTTCTTTATCCTTTCTGCCACGCTACCAATGGACACATACACGACATTGTTGATATCATGTTCATATTGATCATTGATAGATAAACGAAATTGGAGAGCCTCGTTTTATAAGTCCCATTAACTATTACTATTGCATAGTATGCGAATGACATACGACAATCGTGACAGCCTAATTCTCTTTACAAGTTTTACCACTACAACGTTAGCTACCTTTAGCCTTGGATGAAATACAAGGTACGGATAGGGCTCGGGGCTGATACTGTATGTACATTGCTTTATATATTTAACAACCCAAGAAGTGTCAACTGATCAGTAAGAGGCTCGATAAAGCCCCCTTTACATCAAGAATTTAACTCGGTTGACGTATTGGCGAGCTCTAAATGTGCATTTTCGGCCGAAGAACGACCGACGTCCTGGCGATTGCGCGGGCTTCGAACGATTTTTCGCAGCTCGACCGACATTCGTGGGTCCCCGGACGCTGCGCTTAAATTCCGCAAGGCCTCGGCGACGATTTTTCAACATTTTATGAGATTTTGGATTGGGGTATCGCAACTATACAATATTATTGTTTTAGGGCGACAGTCCACCGCACTCATGCCCTACATATTTCCCCAAACTCAGAAGTTAAAGTTTACCCAAATATTAGCATTTTACCGGGATAGTCACTTCGTCCATGGTCAAGGAATGCTACCATCTCATGAGGATAAGTAATCATTAGTGTTGGATAGACGTCGCCCGATCCCTGTCCAATTTGTAAAGGGGTAGATTTTAAGCAAAAAATACAGCCGATGCTCGGGCGATGTTGAAATTCGGCGAGCTCTGACCGATCTACAAATTCGGCGGCGTTCGCACGAATAGTAAAGCCGGCTCAATGACACAATAGTTCATAGTTGTCTTCTTTTCCATATCTATCTGAAGCTAAGTCAGCAAAGTCGTATACGAAAGGTTGTCCTGCTATATCACAGTTCGTCGAGAAGATAGCATACGTACATGTATTTGTTTGCAGTGTCAAGACAGAAAAGTAAAGAATTGACAAATCTACACCAGTTCTAACAGTTTCCGCAAGATGTCAGTCTTTCCCTTCTATTCTGCATGCCGATCTCGGGCACAGCCAGGAATGTCGCTGCACTGCAGAGTACTCCCCTCCTTGCACTCGCATCTGATACATGCCTTTTCCTGGATGTGCGTTTCACCTGCATGAAAAAACAACAGATACTGTACTTGAAAAAGAATGGGGTTGTGGGGAAAGTAATGAAATAGAACTTGAAAATGACATTACAGGAGTGGACAGAGAAAGAAAATCATAAAAAAAGAAAGTAGAAGAACAAATGAGAAAACGGAAAACCATTCTATTCATGATCCATACCGATATTGAGATATTTGCCCTTTGTGGGAGATTTGCAGCCCCTTTTGCTGCAGATGGTACAGTAGTCCGGGATGTCACGTGTCTCCACACAGTCTTCAGGGATGGGAGGACACTCATAGGCGTCACTGCAACTGGTCAGCTTACCTGGGAAAATATTGAGCTCAGCATTGACACTTCGTTTTATCTTTCAATTCTTCCGGGAGTAATTTCTTCAGGTTGGCAGAACACTGGACACCAACACATTGTTACAAGAACTTACAAGTGCTATTTCCCAAACCGTGATGATGGGGGATACAATCTCAGTCATGTCTGGGAGCAATATTCACACTGCAGCAGCGACAGCTATCTGCTGTGCGAAGTGCATGTAGAAAGAGTCGGCGTTGCCTGTCGGAAGGTGACAAACGGTCACCAAGACGTCGGCTAGGTAGATGACATTTGGTTTTGTACAAAGAACTTCCACTTATGACCACTTATCTGTCAAGCTCATGAAAAATGAATACAGGTCACCAAACTCCTCCCACCTCATCTATCAGTGGGACACCCCTTCTGAGAGACAGACATGGTAACACTAAACCTTCGTCCTACTTTGACACGGTCACTGGCAGATCCGTAAATAGGGGAGGATCTATAATGGCCAGTGGAATAGGGGAGCTACAAATACACCTGCAGCCAGTGTAGAAATGAAAACGCTAGCAGCAGCCTAGGGTCAGACCCTACTAGGAACTCATATTTGTATCTTTAAAAGTTCAATAAAGATATCAGAATACTGCTAAATTTTTTATATGAAACGTGATAATTGATATCATATTTTCTGCACTTGCGTGTATAGAAAAGTCCCTACCAATCATGATGTATAGAATCGATTATATCGAAGGAAAATTCCGTCCTTTCCTCTCCCCTTCAATGCTTCATTCTCTTCATCCCTTCTTGTAAGACTCCCAGTACGCAGGTCAATCATCTCCCGAGGTTTGTCGGCTATGGCACGATGACAGGAATCAGTCTGAAATGGTTTTAACGCTTCACTGCCACCGTAAATATAGCAAACCCCAGCAAGACAAATTGAATGTCAACAACTAAAAGGCCTCCTAAATCGATTTGTTGTTGCTGGAATAAACACATGTGGGAGAGGGTAAGGAATTTATAAACAGAACGAGATTACAAGACTTACGTGGGCTTTCGGGCCCACCAGTCACGGTAAAAGGCACTCTTTGGCTTGGCAGGGAAATATCGTCCACTTGCTCGTCTGACATTGCGTGCGTCACATAATAGGACATTCGTTTAGGCCTAGGGTTTAGTGGCTGTTTGCAAAACTTTCTACCCCAAATCTCAACTCCAGTCCATGGTTTAGATTAGCTGACATAATCCATTTGTACAAGTTCAACCGAGCAGTCAAAACACAGCGTTCTGGATGTTCTCCCGATATTATTTCCCCACCCAGTCTGATCTTGTAACGTTCCTTTGTTTTATGGGTCGCACAGTAACAGCTGCAGATCGTGACCATGGCAACTGATGACGCAGTATTCTAGGACAAGAGTCACGAGAGTCTCTACTCGATCTCCGAATTGCTTGGTGTCTACTCTCTGTACGAACGTGACGGCCAATAAGGCTGTATCTTATTTCTAGCATATCTATTGACCGTTGAACGAACAAATTTGAAACATTGTCAAATAGTTGGACTCGTTCCCAGTGCTTCTAGCCACGTGCCTGTGAACTACAAGAGCCCACCATGGACTTGTATGTATGCAATGGCGACCCTACTGAGCCTTACCTTTCGCGCACAAGCACTTTCTGGACCCAAAGTCGAGCCACACGGTGTCCCCCTCCTTGAACTTATTACCAATGTCGTCCGTACACATTAGGTCAGCCTTCTCGTCACCTCCGGGGGACGAGTACACCTCTTCCCCACCCCCTAGGGAGATCACAAGGTGCACAACCACCAAAAACAACATGGCCGTCCGTCTTCGTGTCATTCTTGAGAGTTGTGTTAAGATAAGGATACGGCAGGTATGCTGCCCACTCTGTGGTTAATGTTTAACAAAATAAAGACCACACCTGAGTAACCATCAGCTGGTACTCGGCTGGGGCTGCGATTGCCTCTCTGGAAGTTGCTTCCCTATTCATCAATTTTCTGCGGCCTACGGTCTCTCTACTTTCAGATAAGTCAAAGCAATATGTACTCTCTATTGATGCCGACTCCTTTGGCTATGAGAAGTGATACTGGGAAACATTTACCAGCCGAGAATCGGAACCATTTATAGTGATAGCTCTCCTGTATGCCCGCCAGCAGCAACGTTTTACGTGACATGTGTTATATTTGTACAGTCATGATGAATCCTAGCGAAATTTAATCATGGCGTGCCTCGATACAGTGTGTGAGGTCGTAGAAAACCGTGACTTTAAAGATCCTTCAAGTTCAACCGTGAGTCTCAAAGTGACGCTGTCGCACGAGTCCAAAATCTTCTACTTTCCAGAGACAAATGCCGGTGGGCAGGTAACCCAGCACAGATTGCATTGTTTGATGCAGTACCAAAATACCTTACTCAGTCAAAATAGGAGATTCGAGAAAAAGCACCTGTCTTCGTTTTCGAACTCGTACGTATACCCTTTCTATAATCGTCATAACGTTATTTAAAGAATCTACACTGTAGGTCACCTCGATCATGAGTTGCCTAGCCCTGCATGTGTCATGAAATCTGTGAAATCTGAACACCCTTTAAATTGTTCCTGTTCTTACAGTTGGCACAACTGATCCAGCAAACATCCAAGCTAATCAACGTATGGAACTTGAAGAGTCGTGTTTGATTACTAACATGTGTGCAGGCTAGCCCTGAGGCTATTCATGTCGGCAAAAAGACGAATCATTCAGGCAAAGAAATTCATTCGATAAGCATATAAAGGCTGTTGCCCCCATTCTCGACAGTTGACAGAAAATGGTCTTTGATAATTAATAAGTATGTATTGCCTTTAGTCGTCACTGGTAGGAACAGAAAGTCAGGAAATTCACAGGAAGGCGTCCAAACTTTCATCTGTGGCATTGGAACTAACAAGAGAAATAGATTTAGTATTTTCAAATAACAAAGTCGTTTGTTTTCGCCAGGTGTCCCTTCCTGTGGAATAACACACGCGTGTCGCTGCTGCGTTTTTGTTATTACTGGGACCAAACTCTGTTTGTCTAGGCGTTTTCATTTTCTTGCTGTATAATTAGTTTTCTTCTTTCATTGTTACTTTGATATAATATAAAGTATCTATAGCGTAAATGTGCTAATTCTGCATCTTGTTGGGCAGCATCTGAGGAGGAATCTATTCAGCCGACGTCTGACACGTCCAAATAAAGCGAATGAAAGAAATATACCTGTACAACCAGAAATTAGCCTCTATCAGGCTCCGCGAATCGTTGGTCAAATGCTAGTAGAAATTGGACGGTGAATGAGGGAATAGTGTGCTTGGGGAGTTGGTCGGCCAGTGGAGTCAGTACACACGATTCCCTTTATTTGTCCAATTTCTACTATTTGACCAACAATCCGCGGAGCCTGATAGACTTTTCTTGGCTATCCAGATGTTGCGGGGGGACCGATTAGTTTTTACTAGCTGACCAACTTTTTGACTGATGCAGAGAATTTGTCATGATTGCGGTTGATCATTCTTTTTGCCACACTAACAACTGATATGAGATAGTACAGTAGTCGGGCGGAGGCTGGTAAGATATTCTATACATACACATTGGAACACAGTTATTAGACTATAAAACTGGAACACTCAAATCATATTCTCGTGATCATGACGAACTTGCCAAAACTCTCAAATTGACATGAATAACTAGCCTCCACAGCAGGCTTTCTGGGGTCTTTTTTTGTGTGCTCATAATACACTTTGGCTGGCCATTTCTTTTTGTACATGTGTGTACTATGTCGCTTGACCATTCGCCCCGACAAAAAGAAATGGACAGTAAAAGTGTATTATGAGCCAGAAAAAGACGAGAAAGGCCCCAGAGAGCCTGCTATGGAGGCTAGTAAAAAAGCAACGATTCATTTGCTAACCGCTTCACGTAGCAACATTTTTTATCTGCCATTCCCTGATAACATTGCATTCCTATTGTTATATATGGTATTTTCCCAGGGTCGGTGTGTTCATGCCTCAGTCCCGTGTGGTTCCTACAGTCACGCCTATTCCCTTAGGGTGTCCCACGGGAAGGGCGTAGTTACCCGGGCCTCACCTAGAAAAAAGTTCCCATTTGCGAGTGACAAGAGGATTCACAGCACTTATGCCAATTAATCAGCCTCATTTCGTGTAATCCCCGCTCAATACATATTTATGTGGCCCATTTCCTACTGTGACGATTTCCATAATCAGACGATCCTTTTGAAGAAGACTCCTAAGTACCCGAACGAACCTTTCAAACTCTCTGCAGGTGAAACAAGAATCTGATCCGGGTCATGTTTATCAATTACCCATGCCATTCTATACTATTCATGTTTTGTGGTGCCCGAGTCTCTCCTTACCAGTTAGCAACAATAACCTCTTTGAATCGGAAATGTTGCCCCCAGCCCGTCACGGTAATAGACTAAGGGCGCAGTAATACAAGCCGCTGCGCCGGACCCGTACGACTAGTCGGATTTGTGCTCTCAGAGTGAGCGGACGCGGGGAAAGATTTGTGGGGATCATCACGTACAGACAAGGGATCGACCCGGACAAGGCTGGCGAGGGGAAACGTAATCATAACACAGCCGCATCTCATCGAGACTGTGTCTGTCAGTGTTGGAGGAGGGTAATGTCGGGTCCGGGGCGCTGGGGGAGTTTGGCCGTGCAGCTGTTCGGGGGCATTCCGCGTGCAGGGGCGACGCGAATGGTGCCGCTGATTCTCCTGCTCGCGTTCTCCCAGGTCTTGGGGACGGCGGCGACGCAAGTTGACGTTGAAGAGGTGGCCAAACTTGCAGGATACATCAATGTATCGTGCAGTGACGCCCTGGTGTCGTGCACGGAGAGTGACTCGTGCTACCGAGCGTATTACAATTACGTCTACGCGTGCACAGGGGTCCTAACCGGAGAGGTGACCGACCAGTGTCCTGTCACTTGTCAAACCGCCCTGCAGTCCCTTCTGCAGAACGAGGAAGGACGAGTGTTGGAATCCTGTAACTGCACTGGACCTGACGAACAACGCTGCACACAGTTAAGACAGAGGGTTGAGATCTGCCGACCGACGCTGTACGAAGGTTCTAACGCATCCAGGGTCGTCGGCTGCACGGAAGCCACTCAGATTTGCAGCCAAAGTGAAGCCTGTGTACAAGCAAAGGACAACTATTTAGTGTCTTGTTCACAGCTTTTTAACGGCTTGGAGTGTTCTCAAACGTGTATGGACAGTATTAACCATTTCTACAGTCAGGAAGAAGTGGAACTGTTGCAAAATTGTGTGTGCGACGGACCGGAAAGACCCATTTGCGTCGCCATCAAAAACAACATGGAGCGGCTGTGTCGTGGGGACACTGCTGGGAGGGGAGGGAACTCCAACTCGGAGAAGCAACCGGGACCCACTAGTTCAGCTCCAGCATCGTTACACGCCGCAACAAGGACAAGGTTTCTTTTCCTAGGCTTCCTCCTGACACTTGTTAGCCATCGGACCACTGTAGGGTAACGCTTAAGTAAATTTGCACAAAACTTAAGCGGCGCAAACACGAGAGGCTATTCAACCCTTGTACTACTTGTAGAAACTAACTGAAACGTGTCACTGCCAAACTATGTAGCGTATGTACAGTCTGTAAGCTTTATCATAGAGCATTCAAATGTCTATATATCGGAAGAGGTTTTCTGTATATTTTTGTCTGTTTTGGAAAGTGGTATTTTTTGCTAGGAAGAATCTACGTCGTTATATCGACCCTGTGTAACCGAAGGCCCTCGCCTCGAGCTTCCGCTAAATCGGGGCAAGCCTGCCGGAGTGTCTACCACTGTGTTTTAGGGAATTGGTATCATATGTAAGTAATTGTGCAGGGCTTATCCAATGCTTCAGTTGTATAGCACATTAATTCTGTTAATATTTATGTACCCGCATATAATTTTCGTTCTTTCAAAAATGCCAAATGTTGAAGCTCGATCTATAGACGCTACGCTGTCGAGGAGTACCCCCTCTTTGTGAATGAGTGTAGTCTTCTGGTGCCAAGTTGGACTTATACTAAGACGCCCTCTTCCTATCAAAACCACATGTGGAAACAACGGTTTTACCGGACCACAGAAGGCCCAACAAACATTCAACACCAGGTACAGCCTGGCGCAATTTCAAAGGCTATTAAAGAGTATTTATTTACCATAGTTCCGAAAGAAGTCTGAATGTACCTTGACTTTCCGTGGGGGAGGATGCTGTGTGGGCAATAGGTCCATAATTATTTCCCCAAGAGCTCAGATTAATTTGTGAAGTACGAACAAATATGTTCTGTCATCCACACGAACACTGTTTACTAACGTGCAGAAATACAATATCCCACAAGCGGACTTGTAGAAATAATAAAGGACAAGAAAGAAAGATCGGTTGTTTTAGTTGTCATGCATTGTGCCTGATAGTAGAAAAGCCGACTATTTACTATTTAGTCAAGCTGGTACCTGACACTACTTGGGTCTTCAACAGAAACATTCCTGACCAGTTATCTTTACTTTGCAGCCATTTTGAGTATTTTCTCATGAATATTCTTTGATAAGGTAAAAGACGATGATGACAAAGGCTAGGATCGGTACTGCAGTGGATTTCATTCCATTGGCATTAATATCTTGACTACTCATGTAAGGTAAGACTTGATATCAGTGTTAGATCACCTTTTCTAAGAACATCCTGCTAGCATGTATGTGTGTGTTAGTGTGACAGTTGGCAGCTGTAATCAACTTCCATAAGTCTTTCCTCCATGACAGTTTCCTGCACTCACAGCCACCTTTATGTATTCGTGAAATTGTACCTCTGCACCTGAGGAGTTATCTGTAAAGCTACCAACACAGTTTAGGACTGACTGAGCCTTGGTAACAAATCAAAGCAGTCATGCCTGAGAGCCTCTGTACTTGGTAAACCTGCTTGGACCCAGTAAGGAAATGCCTAAAGGGCAAGTTATTTTCTCCTGACATTTCAGAATTTCAGACTCTGGAATCTTAAGGGTTCAAGGCCTCAGCAGAAATTCCACACTTGTTTGGGGATAACAAGAAAAGTGGCTGCAGACAGACCCAATGAGGCCCATTACCAGAAATAATGACTAAAGCTTAGCAGAGGGGTGACCAAAGTTTGCCCAGAGGTGATGCTAGATTGGAATCAAAATTATCTATCAGTCACAATATTGTGTCATGACATTCACAAGAACAAATTGGAAAAAGGTACAATATGCTGGATGTTGATTACAGGGTTTTGAATACTTCCATTTGTTCTAACTGTCTGAAATGATCAGAAATGTCATACAAATGATCTGCCAAGGGCTATACATAGTGGTGATTAAGCAAACACCAAACTTGATAATGAGAAAGTTGATATGTAGATGTAATGGTAACAGTCTGGGAGATTTGTCAGCTGTTGTTAATTTGAGCAAAGTTGTTGGGGGCAAGGTGTTCAGTAGGGCCAAGGGATGGGGAGTCAGCCTTTGAGAATGATTATTATTTTGCAATGCACACAGACTTTTCATGGTAGATATTATTTATTAGATCAAGGGCGTCTTATATTACATCCTTGATTAGGAATGAATTTCCTACCCATCTACCGTAAACAATACCCCTCTCACACCCTTGTTTTCGCTGGAGCTATAGCCCTGCAGGTTATCTGTCAGCATGGTAAAACTTTCGTTGGTAAAACATTGTAGATTTGAACCAGACAGCCCGCCCACTTATACTTGGCACTTCAGTCATCCAGCTCCCTAGTGCACTCACACCTCCCTGTCCATGAAAACCCTCCCCTCAATTACCACAACAAAACCTTGTAATAGACCAAGTCTATGAATAGTGAAAAATGGAGGGAGAAGTAAATCAAGGCAGTGCCAGTGGAGAAAAATTTTGACAGTAGACCTGAGAAATTTCACATGCTGTTGCACAGCCATTATTGCAGTTTCAGCATCAGAGAGCACAGACAAAAAGCCATGATGGCACAACAGGCTCTAAAACTGGAACTGACCTTGTTTAGGGGAAACTTCTGAGTGGATATCATTTTCACAGTGTGTGTGACTGTACATTGTCCCCCACAATGCATGGGTCAACTCTTGGGGGGAGGGGGGCAGCCTGGGTTGGTGCAGTTCATATCAAGGACAGAAGACCAGTGATGAGGAAATATTTATAAATGCGTTGCTACGGGAGTCATGTTTTATAATCCAGGCAGCTTTGGATGAATTATTGAGGTCAGACCTCCCAGGAACTTGCCCTGTGCAACAAAGAGAGGCTCTTGAAGAATGCCATAAAGTATGGAGAAAGGCCAGAGCACATTCCCACACTGGTTCTTGGCTGGCTGCTTCAATTTTTTTTTGTTTTAAAATAATCTCCTATGTAACAAAAATAAGTCAGGCTTAAAGGAAGATTGTACACACTATTAGTTCATGGGCTAGTTGCAAATCTCACAGCACAAGTTTTTTTCCTGATTCAATCTACAAATTATCATCATCACTTCATGAGGAGCGGTTTCAACTGGAGCGAGACTCCTACCTAACTGATGAACTCTACTCTACTCTACTCATAAACTTCAAAACCTGTGTACTGCTGTTAAAAAAAATCACATTTGGAGCAATTATTTCAATGAAGTGAAAGTTGATTTTTTACTTCCTTTTCTTTTCAAGAAGAAACTTTGTGTTTTTTCCACAAAAATATTCAGGTGGGACAAACATTATCATTTGGCTTTTTGTATTAATAAAGCATATTGCATGCACAACAGTTGTTTTTTAATAAAAACTTCTTAGGGACAACATGGTAGTATGATTGAAGAATTTGATTTTCTAAGGGAAAATATGGTGGTTGTTAGACTCGTAAAAATGAATTGAGGTATAAACTTTTCCCGCCTTCTGGAAGTCCAATTTTCTTTTCCTTGCAGAAGTGCCAAGATTGTCTGAGAGTGGGCTTGTTGGCACTGCTTCTGTTTTCTGTTCTGTAGACCATCTGAGGAGATACTAGTAGATATCCTTATCTCAATCAACTGCTAATGAGAGCACACTTTGCAGACACCAGTGCCAAATCAGGCTGTCACCTAATTACAAAATACCTGAATGTCTGCTTATCTGAGGTTGGCAGGACAGAGGGTGGTTCAACCATGAAATTAGCTGGCTGGTAGAAGGGACTTCTGTCTGGTTTGCATTAGCCTTGGGTCAGGGGGCCAAAGGTCCTTTCTGGCAGGAGTACAATACATTGTATGGGGAGATTACAGGTCTCTGGGACAGCTATCCTACATCTCTTTGGAAAAACTTAGAAACAAACTTATCCATCCCTTTCAATTTTAACCCTACCCACCTTCCCGTAAGTTTGTTATTTCTTGCGTTCCCTCATAATACAGCTTAGGATAGTTTACCCTGGTCAAACACTGCCAACTCTAAGCCATAACTTCAAAGATACTCGTATTCTTGTAAGAAATTAGTTATGAACATATAACAGCAATATTAAATGCATGTTTTGTAGTTTGCCAACAGCACTCTCCCCGACCAGAACAACTGAATAATTTGGAACTGCCTCTGAATGTAGGAGACTTGACATTACCCAGTGAACTCAGCTCAAAATAGCGGCTGAGTGACACTCCACTGTTCAATTCAAGTGTGTGCAATTAAGGACAATCAGAAGCTTTCATACACGGGAAAATTCCAACTGGAACCTGTTCCTGCCCTGAATCAATTCTTTTGCAGGGGCAAGGTTTCAATTCTGTAGGGATCCTACTATCAAAATGTGCTTTGATAGAGGCACATAACTGCAATACTGTCAGGGTGAGTGTGTCCAGCTGTACGAAATAATTCACTGCACCATGCCAGAACCATGATGAGCAGCACAACCACACCACCTAGCAGATTAAAAGAGCATGACACATTATTCACACAAAAAAGTGCACAAACATAGGGCATTAGCAAGACCCCTTTGTATTACCCTTAATAGTTTGATACTGCAGGGCAAAATCATATAATTAGAAATGTAACATTTGCAAGAAGCAAATGATTACCTTCATATGGTATAGCCGAACTACAGCTGTCTATGGGTCTACCCTGCCACTTGCTACAAGATGTAACCAAACACCACTAAGTGTCTGCTACTTTACCAGTATCTATGGTGACAGTTCTCTGAGGTTACTGTCCTTACTTGTTTGGAACTGAAAAAGAGGGGGAAACTGAGCAAAAATGATGTTTCCCTTCCATAAAAGTAGACCATAAAATACTTTGGTCTTGGGTACATTTGAACACTAAGTGCCTTCTGGCACCAAGTTTGTATTGGCTTCAGACTCAATTTGAGTGCAGGCAGCAGGTTAATGCTTAATATGCAGTCCAATAGTGGGACCATTAGTGGTATGTGATAATCACCGTTTGTTGCAAATGTACAAAGTGGACGATGTGTATTGCTTCAAATAAAGACCAGCTGAAAACATGTTCATGTCTCTATGGCCCAGAGTTTATTTCATAAAACATTTGGATTCCATACAATACACATGATGATGTGTTCCTTTCCTAGGCCTCTGTATAAAGCGTGTTAACATTTTAGATCCAACAGCCCTCCTTCAAGTATACCTGGGTACAAACCCTTGTCAACAATTGATGTTGTCTGAACTAGCTTCTTCATATTTTGTAATCTTTAATTCTGTAACAAGATTTACACACAGTGTGAGAGAAAGTTACTCGAAGGTAGCGAGGAAGTTTGTGACGATGGCCTTGAGCTTCTCATCAGTGGCGTCGGAGAGTTTGCCTTCGGTACGAATGGTTGCTAGCGTGTCTGTGTGGCTGGATCGGATGTGTTGGACGAACAGCTGTGAAAACAACAAACCATTAGTTCAGCTAGCTGCATGGGCAGAAATAAGCAGAGAGTAATGTAAATATCTTGTAAGTAGCTCTAGGGAGGAAAATTGTCAAGATTAAATTAACAAACAACTGATTATGTAAACCACCAATTTGCATTTTGCCCCTTCAACATACAGTACAAAATTTGTTGAGCAATGAAAAAGTTCACCAATCAAAACTGACCCTTTCAAATTTGGTGATCTTGCTGGGGTCCACCTTGTCCAGGTGACCTCTGACACCAGCATAGATGACTGCTACTTGCTCCTCAATAGCCATGGGTACTGGGCATGGGAGAGAGATTAACAAGGTTAGATAACAACAAGTTTCAAAAAAAAGAAATTGGATTAGCCCATGTCCACCTGTTATTTCTCCCCAATTGAACAATGGACACATTGAACTTTAATACACATGAATAGACCTTACACAGTTATCAGTTACAACAACACCCATCCCTTACTACAGAACAGTCTAGACTGTCTCACCATACTGGCCCTGTTTCAGCAGCTCTGTCAGGCGTACACCTCTGCTCAGCAGCGCCTGTGTGGAGGCGTCCAAGTCAGAACCAAACTGGGCGAAGGCGGCCACCTCACGGTACTGGGCCAACTCCAGCTTCATGGACCCAGACACCTATAGGGCAAGTCACACATCAAGGACTGTCAAAATTTGCAAACAGGATTTTACAGTTTGAAAAAAAGTCGGTCACATCTTCAGTTCATGGCAAATACATTTCATAGTAATGTGTGGTGGAGGAAAAATAATAACAAAAACTTAATAAACCCAGTGTTATACTTTCCAATGTGGAATAACATGAAACCACTGGTTGGATACGAAATTCAGACCTGAGCATCCTTGAATGTTGAACTTCTTGTGACATTGTATCTACACTGACAGTACATTGCTAAACGGCCCATGTTCCCACCTGTTTCATAGCCTTGGTCTGGGCAGCTGATCCCACTCTGCTCACAGACAGACCCACGTTAATGGCAGGACGGATGCCCTTGTAGAACAGCTCAGTCTCCAAGAAAATCTAGGGATGGAGAATAACATTTTGTTAAATACAACACCATTTTTCTAAGTACAATTGAGTATCAAGGATCTCAAAATGGACAGTATCAAAACATGACATGATCCAACACTACTTATAACAATCACATAATGAATGTACATGTTGTTATTGCATATACAAGTGGGACAATAAATAACAAGTGACTGTGTGTACCTTCCTTTAGCTCAGATTTTTGATACACAGAATGCTGAGTATCATAGTTTTTTAGTTTCACCATATGATGACAAAACCTTTGCCTACATTGGTCAAAGAAGTAAACAAACAGAGCTAGTAGAGACCCGCAGTGAATACTGGCTATATAGATACAGATACAGAATATGTCCTCACCTGTCCATCAGTGATGGAGATCACGTTAGTTGGGATATACGCGGACACATCGCCGGCCTGGGTCTCAATCACAGGCAGGGCAGTCAGAGAACCACCTCCATAAGAGTCGTTCATCTTGGCAGCACGCTCCAACAGACGGGAGTGGAGGTAGAACACATCTCCGGGGTAGGCCTCACGACCGGGGGGACGACGCAGCAGCAGGGACATCTGACGGTAGGCTACAGCCTGCAATACCATAAACCATTTTAGTCACATATTAGCCCATGCTTTTATACACTTTGTATTCAATTAGTTCCCAACATCTGATCTATATATTGAAAATTTTCTTGTACATCAAGATCCTCATAATATACACCTTATGCTAGCCTGTTACAGAATACATGGTTGTGTAACAAAAGAGAAGAGTGAATTAAGTAACTACCTAATATGGCTCTCCAGCATTCATTCTTTTCCATCCCACTCCTTGTTTAGGAGCCTATGATTTTCAATAGAATCATGTCATGAGGTTCAGATTTTTGGAAAGGATGGGAAAAAAAAATGATCTTCATCCCCAACAGCTTTCTAAAACAAGTGCTACCAACTCATCAGCTTACCTGCTTGGACAAGTCATCGTAGATGATGAGAGCATGCTTGCCGTTGTCCCGGAAGAACTCTCCCATGGAGCAGCCTGAGTACGGAGCCAGGTACTGCAGGGGAGCGGCATCAGAGGCTGTGGCACTCACCACGATGGTGTACTTCATGGCATCTGTGGAACAGTAAGGGGCAACGTGAGGGTCAAATGTTGGCTTGTAACAAAGCAAAACAAAAGGCAAGTGGCTATAGGGTATACAAAACAATCTCTGATTAAAATCCTGGTAACTATTTTCCCAGTGTTGGTTAGATAAAGTTTGTTTCCTCATAATCTCTGATTAATGTTATACATGGATGCTTTGTTAAGTTTTATGATTACAACTTGGCAGAGGTCGTTTTAGAAATCACAAACATGCTTAAACCCGTAATCGTTAACTAGCTCTGGTCGTATTTGTTGATTGCAAGAAGGTTGCTGAATCTACAAATTGTCAGAGACTAGAGGGTATTTTTCTCCCTAAGGAAAGTTAACAACATAATAAGGGGATTTCCTTCTGAGTGATGGGTGGACAGCCTCACTTACCAGCATCAGTTAGTCTCTTGACCAGCTGGGCCACAGTGGACCTCTTCTGTCCAATAGCCACATAGATACAGTACAGCTTCTTCTTCTCATCCTGTGCCTCGTTAAAGCCTTTCTGGTTGATGATGGTGTCGATGGCAAGAGCAGTTTTGCTACATGGGGCACAAAGTCTCATCAAATATGTATCCAACAATTCTTTCTCCAATAAGCAGGATATTCTTGTTATGTAAGGGGCTAAAAGAACATCAAGACTGGAACATGTGGCAGCATCTAACACTTCACCATAACCATGCTGTAGAGTATTAGAAAATAAACAGGCACATATAGACACCAGTTTACAAGAAGAGTGACAACTACAAGGGGCTAGTTGCTTGCCTCAAGATGTAATAATATTAGATAACTGCATACAGTATCTAAACAAAGTGTTAACTTTCTGGAAAGCTACAAATGCACATATGTTGAAGAACACAGCTCCTACTGTATTGACCTACCCAGTCTGCCTGTCACCAATGATCAGCTCACGCTGGCCACGGCCAATTGGCACTAGGCTGTCCACAGCCTTGATCCCCGTCAACATGGGCTCCTTCACGGAGATACGCGGGATGATACCAGGGGCCTTTAGCCCCACACGTCGCCGGTCCGAAGACTGGATGGGTCCCTATCAAACAAGACACACTCTTCAAGAATACAGTTGAAAAACAAACTACATAGTCTAGCTTTTACAAACCTGTCATTATTAACCTAGGTACTGGCAGCCATCAAGCCCTGTTGTTGCAAGTTTGATGATTCAATAACATATCAACTATCTCAGAATCCTCAACAAAGAAATCATTAACCAACACCCTCTCTTCCTCTATGGATTGCTCCACTCTAAATAAGGGTGTGGGCAACAATTTACTACTGTGAAAGCAACAAAACGTGAGAATTACCTTGCCATCAATTGGTTCTCCCAGCGCGTCCACAACCCTGCCCAGGATCTCTTCTCCAACGGGTACATCCACGATAGCACCAGTCCTCTTCACGATGTCACCCTCCTTGATCAGCTTGTCGTTACCGAACACCACGATACCGACATTGTCAGGCTCCAAGTTCAGGGCCATACCCTATTTGAGAAAGGAAAAGGGAAAGTTAAAAAAATTGGGCTAGTAATGTTTTATTGTTTCAAGGGCTCTAAAAAAGACAACTGTAAATAGCTTACAAATACCTCATATCACATTATATTTGACTTGCTGAAAAAACAAATTAAGTTGCCCATATCTTTTCCATACAGTTTTCACAGAATATAAGAATAGAAAAATACAAAAGTACATGGTAAACAATAAACTACATAAAAACCAAGACAGCTAGTTCAGTCTTCAGAAAAAAGATAATGCCTCTCTTGATGTTGAGAATAAAAATCATAGATACATGTACAGGTAAGTAATTACTGTACAAATTGAACTAATAGTTGATATTGAGTTAATATAAAAATTACTTATTATTATCATTAATGAGAAGTCAAACACAGAAATATGTTCTTTACCTCCACCATAACTGAAAAGCAAGAAGAAGTTTAATCTATCTAATGATTGTTTCATTTTGTATCAATAACTGTATTTCTTCAGTATGTTTTGCTGTGACCTGTACTTAGCCTGACATAGCAAAACATACGCAATAAAGGTCTCTTTCTGATATTCCCCACTTACCCTGATGCCTCCCTATCATACCCCTCAAGGTGCCCATTAACTGTATTTTCTTCATTGATACCTGAAAATCAAGTATACAATGTAATATTTATAATAGGCCTATATGTTTACCTTCAGACCACTGGAGAACTCCACCATCTCCTCTGCCTGGATGTTCTTCAGGCCGTAAACACGGGCGATACCGTCACCAATGGACAGCACACGCCCAGTTTCCTCCAGGTCAGCTTTGGGTGCAGCACCAAGGATACGTTCTTCCAGGATGGAGGACACCTCTGCAGTACCTGCAACATCATGTATGCTTAACATCTGAATCAACTAACATGTAAATACAGTACAAGCCAGTTAATTGCGCAACGGATACTTCTGTCAATTGCACGTAATCCCATAGTAATGAGGTCCAGCTGAATAACTTGCTTTGTTGCACCATTCGGATAATTGCACAAAATGTGCTGGCAAATGGGGAGTGCAATTAAACAGCTTCTACTGTATTCATCCTTCATTTCAATGGACATGTGATTCTTTTCGTTTTTCGTTTATTCAGAAAAACAATCAGCATTGCATTCTAACTTGTAGTGATGTTCTAACAATTACATGTCAACATGACTGAACATGTCAACAGGACTATGTTTCTAACTTGAAGTTATACACTAAACATGCCAACATGACTTGTATTTTGAACTTGTAAAAGTTGTATTATACACTGAATATGTCAACATGACTTATGTTTTTAACACTGAACATTTCTACAATTCCAGCGACAGTCTACATTTTGTGCACCACCACCTGCCACACTAGCTACACATTGTCTCTCAGGATGTGATGTGCAGTGAGCCACTTTGTCCTGTATCATGTAGAACTAGAAGTAGAAGTCATACCTCCAGCAGCACTGAGTCGTGGTGAAGTGTTAAGGTGCCGGCAGTGGACAGCTGCCGCAGGTGCACCCCGACATGCCTGCTGTAGAACAGAACATACGGAAAATTAAGCACAATAATGGTGCTCTCAAAGTACCACTGTTATTTTGGATTGGTTTTTCAAGATGGCTTTGATTCAATGACCTTTCTACGGGTCACCTGCTGAAAGTCATTAACAAGTATGGCTCCTTACTTAAAAATCCAACAGCAAGGAAAAGGAGACATAAAACTATCTACACAAAAAATAACAAGACACCTGAATTGGTAACAAAAGGTATTCAAATTAAATTGTGTATATTTTCCAACACAATTTCATATTCATGAAACTTTGTCAGGGTATGGGCACAGAAAATGTTGGCAGAACACTATATACAGTGAAACTTGTATAAGCGACCACGTCCGTAAGACGACCATCGGCCTATTACGACCGCTTTTGGCCGGTCCCGATTTTCCTCCCCATAGACACAAGCATTAAGCAACGTGGCCAAAGCGACCACTTGTCTTCTGTGACCGCGACCACCCCGAATCCGGTCCGCCCGCGACCGAAATGTTGCCGAAGACGACCGCGTCATTTTCAAGTGTGTAGCGGCCTCGATTTTTTATGATATCTGGCGGGAAATCCGCTAAAATCGGCTTGTGTTTTGGCGAAGAAAACTTGCCGAAACGACTGCGTCATTTTCAAGACTGTAGAAACTGTCGATATTTGATGATAAATCGCGAGAAATATCACTAAAATTGGCTTGTGTTTTGGCAACTAAAATGTTACCGAAACCACTGCGTTATTTTCAAGGGTATAAGAACATCGATTTTTTATCATAACTGCCGGGAAATTACGGCAAAATCTGTGTGTTTTGGTTCTGTTATCGCGCCGAGCCAAAATCAAACATGGCGCCCAAGAGGTCAAACGGTGTCATTGGGAAAGTCCACTGGAGTGTAGGTAGAAATGTTGCGTGCGTTGTTATTGTACTCTACATTTAAACCGTACAAATTGCAAATTTATTTTCATAAAACTTGTTTGAAGTAAAGATAACAGATATAAGATATCTTTATGACTTTATAACACATTTTATCAGAGAATAAAAGGTGTATGTGTGTCTTTTTGAGAAACTGCTCACCCTTGCTTCTAGTGAAGCGTCCATTTGTCAACATCTTCATGGTTAGAAGCGTCGGTGGGGTTAAACTCGTTTTTCTCGGCAAATTTTCGCCTTCTAGGCAGCGTTGAGACTTTAAGACCCGCGCCAGAAGAGAAACAAACTCACCCCCATTATTTTCATGGGTAACAACGTTGAAATGAACCATTTATTTTTCTGTCGTGCTGCCGATTTGAAAGAAGGTTCCCGTCTTGTCGGGCATGTGTGCGCATGCTTTTTGTTATGGCGGTAAGCTCCCCAACTTATTTCTGACCCGCTGGCTGACATTCACAAAGTAAAAAGATAGGCAATTAGCGTTGTTAACACGAAAATCGCATTTCAAAACGCACGTGGGGCGTCGGGTTCTCCACTGAAAACAGCGATGTTTTTGTAGCAATATGGACCATTGTCTTGACGGTGTCGCCCATTCACAAGTTTTTGACAGACAATGCCGGCGGGAAAAATGACGCTGCTCCTGCTACAAAAAGCAACGAAAATGTGAAAGAATAGCCCTAAATTTTGGAAACGTTTCAATTTTACATGAGTTGGTATAACAATACTATATGAATCATACAGATAGACAGTTCAACAGTGATAATGTTCTCACGTGCAAATGTACAGGTTCGTGGAATTAAACTATTTTAAAGACAATTAACTTTGAAATCATTGTGTCTGTCCTATCTTGTCACTTTTTCTTTCTTTGCACA
Organism: Branchiostoma floridae; assembly: GCF_000003815.2. Classification (NCBI taxonomy): domain Eukaryota; kingdom Metazoa; phylum Chordata; class Leptocardii; order Amphioxiformes; family Branchiostomatidae; genus Branchiostoma; species Branchiostoma floridae. Next base: position 16,826,967 of record NC_049980.1, on the reverse strand, counting down.
AGAAGACCACGTGTCTAAAACGACCACTTTGCACTGGTCCCCAGGGTGGTCTTCTTAGACAAGTTTCACTGTACTAGAAAATGCCTGCATGTTACCACTTTGAAACAATTTTTCATTACCCTAGAACAAAGATTTTCAAACGTGAATAAATGTTGACCTGGTGGAGATATGGGGAGGGGGCAGTTTGAAGGACACAAAGTATCATGATAATCTATGTCCTTCAGACTGTTCAAAACGACCCTTTTACACCGAAATTATCTTTCCCCTACAAGGTTCTGAAATTATAAAGAGCCTTCTTCTTCTGACGTGTTGACAAAGTCAAAAATTACTTGAATCTTGTTCAACGAGGTCACGTTGTGTTCGAAAACCGCCCCCCTCCCCCTCTTACCTCCTTGAAGCAGCAAAGGTCACTAAGAGAAGTGACCAAAGCACTAACAGCGTATGCTAATTTTGCAATAAAATATCAACCATAGGCAAACCATAGTCTATTTCGTATTGTTGTTCAGATACCAGTTGTCACTGTAAGCCGACAACGGCTGGAAAGTACCGATGTTAGAAGGGTTAACGGTGACATGGCCATGCAGGTACATGCACACTGCCGGCGCCAGTATCGATCATCATGCCGGGAGTGAATCCACTCTTTTTTTGTGTTCTCGACGACTTAAAACCACCAGTATAATATAATGTAGTCCTCTGTGTTCTTACTTTGACTGCATGTCGGCTTACGGTCCTGGCAAGAGCTGCCGTGAAGCGTGCGGACAGCATTTTGGTGACCAAGTCGGGAGATGCCCTTCTTCGAATGTCCTTCCCGGCTCGAAAGAAAATGGCGGCCGACTGACCCCTGCACGGGCAAACCTGGAAACCCGTCGTCAGCTGATCGAGAGATCAGACTCCGTAACAGCGACCTCTAGCAATATCATTAAAAACTGCAACAAGGAAAACGATCGATCAGTGCAGCTGTCCATCCGAGCACCATATTCTTTATATTGGGCTCAGTAAATTGTAGAAATTGTTCAGTTTGGTGTGGCCCAGGAGTTTAACATCTTTAACTGCCGACATGCAGGCAAAACAGTGCAAACGGCTCTTTATTCATAGGTGGGAAGATAGAGACCCAGACAAAACATTTGTTCAAAGTATAAAACTCTTATTTTAGTAAGGAAGGGTATTGTAGCATTTCCTCATGAATTATGTAAATGATGCCCTTATTTAAATAGTTCATATTTAATAATGTTCAACTAAACTTAACTTCCAAATGCCGCAGTGATGAAATTATTATCATTTACCACTATTGGATTATAGTGTTTTCTTCACAGTTATGCAAACAATATCGTTTGCATAATTGATATCTATCGACGTTCCTCAATTTACGGGACGCTAATGTGACTTGGTTGGATTACTTGAATGGTTGAAGTTGTACGATCCGATCTGAACTGATACTGTCATCATAATTCAATCTCATTGTTATACCATAGATAGTCTATTGTCATAATTGTTTTACCTCCCTGTGGTCATTGATTGACAACAAGCATCTCGCAACGTAATGATGGGGCGTTTCTTTACTCTCCAAGCAGAGGTGTAGTCGCGTAGATTTAGTAGAAGTCGGAAGAATTACACCAGCGCCGGTGTAATTTTTCCGACTACTACTAAATTTACGCGACGGCAACCTCTGCTTGCTTGGAGAGTAGCGTTTCTTTGGATATTCAGCTTCTCTACGCTTACGCGTTTGTGGTCCTTGTAATGAAGTTCTGGTACCGTAGAAGTACAAACTCCCGCCATCCACAAGTCAGCTCCTCAAACAGGTGAGTGGGGAATCGCTGGGGGCTCGGTTTAAATCAGATTTAAATTAAGAGCGGCCGCTTTCGAAGTACAAACGGCCCCAAAGGTTCCAAAAGGTCGATTTCTTTGCAAGCCTTGCAACTGACATTTACTCTCAAAGTTGAACGATATCCGGATATCCCTTGTGACTTGAGGCCTTGCCCTTCAAACAATTATGGTGCTGTCATTTCGAAGCCATCATGACTTCTGTTTGGAGACTATGTAGGCTAGACTCTATAAATCTATTTCACCACAAACAGTTTTGCAGAATGCTGCGTGGTAGGGCCCTCATATGTTATGTTTTGATGTTTTGTTCTTGAACCAGTCACTAACGCTACTTGGGTATACCTTGTTATGATATATTGGCACTCATCCTTCAACATATTGGCGTCGTATTATGTCCCAGTGACTACATGTGGGCCAGTGGGCACAATATCACTTTTTCAAACGGTATAACGATACATTCGCTCTTTCATCGTTCGGCGTGTTGAATGACCGGGTCCACTCCAAGTGGTGTATGGCATGGCCAGTTTAGTTATCGGGTAATATATTCGACGTAATACCGGATCACTTCCAGCAGAGCGCTAATCAATGATTGGTGAAAAGTATAGTAAAGGTACAAAATATCGTGATAAGATTTTTTTTATTTCGTGAATAATTTCATCAGGTTCGCAGATAATTGCGGAAGATATGATATATAATATAACATAAAAGCCATCAACCTGCCAGCTAAATTGTCGTAAGTACATTTTCTGCTCTGATAAAAGAACCTTAATTCACACGACTTTTCATTTATTGTAAATTAGAGAAAAATCACTTTCCATGTGTAGCTCGGACACCACACGTCGCTGGGAAAACAGTAGTAATGTACTGTCACTGGCTTTTTGTCGGATACCATCTTTGCATGTTATGGGTCTATTCGGCCAAATGAACGAAGGTACACGCCCTTTTATAGTACGAAGACGGTCGCGATCTTGGTGTGCGACTAGCCGCCACCGCTGCGACAATACTGCAGAGTTCGAGTCCACTATACAGCCACGCACAATGAAAACTTACCGGTTTAAGGTATGGCTGGCACTGGCTAATCCGATTGGTTTGACTATAATGTCGATACAGTAGCTTAAAATTGTTGAAAATCACGGCACAGTCAAAAAATTTAGGAGGCACTGGCTGACTTCGGGCTTTTAGGTATTGACTATTGCAACAGGAAAACTCAGTATATTTTAGCGATTTAAAAAGAAAAAAAAGAAGAGAAAAGGTAAAACATAGAAGTGTCATTGGGTAATCGACATATTGGCATCATATTTCTTCTGGTCCAGCTAGACAGCAGTTCCACAATCTACACATTACCATGTTATCAAAAGGTGAGTGAAAATCACCTGTTGACCGTACATTACACACCTTACTCAGAAAACATCCCAACATAGACGGTCGAAGAAAACATAAAAAATCTAAAGGTGTCAAGTTTTTTTGTTTTTTTATCGATTGTTCTTTTAATCAATCTGATTATTGCCATTTGTTGGTTTTGTGTAGTCCCCTTAGATAGCTTTTGTTATGGGCTGCGACGTGCTTTGCGTCTTGGCGTAGAAAGGATTGGGCTTGAGACTAGTCACGTGATGCACATCCTTGGTGTTGATTGGCCTGGAATCTTGTGACCCCCCACGACGCCTGAATGACAACACAGCTTGTGCTCTGTCGCAGGGCGGCCATCATGGCGAACCCACGTAAATTCAGTGAAAAAATCGCGCTCCACAACCAAAAGCAGGCCGAAGAGACGGCCGCTTTTGAGCAGATCATGAAGGAAGTGAGTGGCGCTACAAGAGCCACTGCTGGGGTAAGTCCTAATTCTCAGGTCACGGCCTTAATGTGTAGTCTTCTCGTAACGCTCTCTCCTGTGCGCCCTCCCCCATGATGGCGCTCCTCTGTCTCTCTCTTTCCAGGCCCAATACCAGAAAATGCAGATGGCTCAGGCTCTCGGAGCATATCGTGGCGGTTCCCTGCCCAACGTCAACCAGATAGGAACGGGTGCCATTGATTTACAGGTACGTTGAGGTCCGTGTCGCTCGGCGTGTGCCCGTGCCCCGCAGTGCGTAAGTGTCGTTTCTGTGCAAGTTGTTTTGGGGCTGCTTGTTGTTCTGACGCCGCTTCCTGTTCTGTGTTGCTCTCTCCCGGCCCAGGGCGCCCTTCACAGCTTAGAAGACATCAAACGCGGAGCCCAGCCGGGGTTCGTGGACCGAAGGCCCGGTTTTGACAGGTCCCGCATGCTAGCAGCTCAACACCGCAACAGACTGGCACCGTTTGAAAAGAGGCAGATATCCTTTTGAGTCTTGGTTTGTGTCCTGTTTTTGTGTCCCAGCCCCCTCCGAGTCACACCCTCTAACCCAACACACAACCTTTCCTACAACTGCAACATTCTCTCTGTAGCACCCCTGCTGAAGTGGTGAGAAGTTTTTTAGTACCCTATGAGTTGTGATGATGGAGCAGTCGCCTGGTGAGATATTTACATTCATCTATCTTCACTTCAGTAGGTGATAATGTGGGTGGTGTATTTTTATTCCTGCACACCTATGTCCTCAATTTAGCACTGTCCATAATAGCAACACAAATGATTTACAAGACAATTATGACAATCCCTTTCAATGAAAAGTACCCGCCCCTTTGTTGCCCTGTGCACTTTTGTGTGAAAACAATAGCTAATTATTTCACAAATCACCACCAGAAAGTGCATTGTCTTCCCCAGTGAAAACATAATTGTATATTCATTTACTAATCTGCACAGCTCAGACATATCGTAAAACAATCTAAATAAAACAGTCATGATGATAAGATAGACGTTGAAAATTCATGGTATATAAGAAATGAAATTTGGGGAGAAACAAATTCAGGGTTGTTCTTTTTAATCTAGTCACAATTGTATTTTGTACAGATTGTATATATATATATATATATATATATATATATATATATATATATACATTTTTTTTCTGAAAAAGTAGTAGCTTGTATTTATTTATTTATTTATTTGTTTATTGATTGTAACTATCTTTCATTTATATTTTTGTCAATATGATCAGTAATACTAATAGTTTATTTCTGTAAAAATGTCACATATTTACTGGCTGGACGCTTGCCATGTTTCCAATAGTACATACACGATAACAGGTGGAGAAATTTGTAGTCAAATCTAATCACGTTAACCCGCTTGGAAATCTTGGGAGGGAAAAAGAGCTATATAGAAGGGTGTTTTTTTCTCCATGAATTGTTTAATATGATTAACATCCTGGAACTGGAGTTGATAGATATTCTTCAGGTGATTACTTTGTCGGTTGTCGCTGATAAATTAGTTTTATTCCCCCTTACAGCAATGCTGAACCTGACCTATGCCCAGAGCAAGAAAATCTTGCCAGGGTTTTTAAGAGTGTTTTTGGAATGTTGGTTGAAGTGTATGACAGGCTTATAGTCTTATAGAAAGACCTACATGTATTTTTTTTGTTTCTTTTTGGGTCATTGCAGCTCAAGTTTCTTTGTATTATTTGAATACTAGTACTATCTGTAATTTTCGCCTCTGATAGTGATGCGGATAGCCAGTAATTAAGAAAGATTACCCCATACTGTCTGAAAATAATAGGACATTTTGTCTTAGTGATAATGCAATGTAGCATTTCAACAGACAATCATTGACAACTAACCTATCCTTTACAGCATTGGAATGTTTGTGGTTTATGGGTTACCACAGTGATTATGACCCTTTTTCACCCCATAGAATTATGAATAGCAAACAACATTTTACATACATCACACACACAGAAAGTCATGACTCTCACTACCTTTGTCTTGATTGTCTGCCTGTATTGTTGTGAATATGTTACTTATGATGGGGGAATGGTAAACAAAAGAGCCTAAGTATAACACCCCAAAGTAAATGATTTGTCTCTTGGGTATGGCCATGTTTGTGCTTGGCTTCCACTATCTGTGAGCTCTTCACTTTAGGTGATCCCAGAAGTAGTAATACCTAGTAATACCTACTAGTGTTTATTTTTAGCTGAAACCTGTTGTTTTACCTTCATTTTAAAACGACATTACCCCAAATTGATGATATATAAGGAACACAAAATGACACAATTGGTATATGTTGACAGTACAGACAGGTGAGTCGTGTAAATACTAGTTGATGTCATTCCTTTAATTGCAGGCTTAGCATTAAGTAGTATCCATCGTTCCTGTCATGCCCTATGTGTTGAGACGTGTAAGTAAGGATATGTGTATGTTATACTGGAGCCTTTTTCTACATGTTCATCTTTTGAATCAGTATTTAGGATAAAGTCTGTACATGTAAGTTCCTTTAGTTACAATCATGTCAGCCTGTATACTAGTATTTGACCTAACTGGTTTTACAGTAATACTTCTCTTTCTCTCTTTTGATACAAAATTAGATGATTTTGGTGATATCAGGTACATTTGCAGTGAAATAGAATTGAAAGCACCATGTAGAGCTCTAGCTTAGAAGATAGTTTACCTTCTTAAATAGTTTTAAGTAGAAAATTGATGAAAGTTCACTTGGACGTTCTGAGAGCCATATTTGATATAAGATATGAAAGTAATTGCAGGGTATTCACTGTTGTCTAGTTTTAAACCATTTTGATGTCCACAACTTCAAAAGTGCTATACTTTAATTCAATTGAATCCTTTTAACTTCATATTACAGCATATTATGTTCCAATATGTTATATAAATTGAGGAGTTATCATGTCATAGGAAACTCTGTTTTTTTTTATTGAATTGCATTAATACTGCAATGAGGATAGTTTATGTGGAATGTGCATGGGTCTCACTCTATGTACAAAGTTCTAAGTCAAGTACTTTTTACAATGAAGAACAATCTTTTACTTGTCGGCATTTCTCACTACTGTATCGTTACTCCTGATTAGGAAGCAGACAATCCCAGTGCCCCTCTTTTTCTGGAATAGTGTCCGCTTTAACTAGTTTGGTATCTAAGAATAAGTAGTACATGTCTTTACATGATATTGTCATTGACTTTTGTATGAGTAGTTCTGTTTCTTATTCAAGTTGCTTTTACCTGGGGGTATAAGTCTCATTTACTGTTTATACAAAGTATATGATAGTTGGCATGGCATACAGCCCTTGGTTCTGTCTATGCTACATTGTTTTTGGATTCTTTATGCAGATTGTACATTAGTTCATTTTTTTCTATATGGTAGCTGACAAATCTATTTGGACAGTGAGTGTCAAAGGTCAGATAGGGATATAGTTGGTGCCCGGAGGCATAACCGTTGGTAGTGTATTACGAGCCTTCTTTTGAGTGTCCTTGTTATGTAAACACCTTTCTATTTTGTAGACTTTGAAGGGAAATAAAGAATCGTTTTATTTCCAGCAGTCACCTTTTGATATAATCCTTGCTCTATTCGCTAATGTTCTTTTCTTGGGAAGAAGAAACGCCCACGCAGTGTCCTTACCAAGGAGCTATAGTAGATTTGAATGAAATGTCAGATTGGGCGGCAGATAGGTAGTTTTATGGAGACCAGGGTCATATAATGCAAGGCAAGATGTTGTGGTTTATATCGGATTTGCATTTCACTTCCATCAAATCATTTCAGCATGTGTTAAAAGCTGTTGCATGAACAGAATAGAAAGAACTTGACGTTTGCTGCAAAAGACCAGATAAGCTTGTAAGAAATGTGTAGGTGGTATTTTTCTCAGAATGAAGCCAAGGTCATTAATTTACAGACAGCTGGTGTTTGAGTTGAGGTTTGCATATTGATGTCCATTTTCTGGGCAAAGAGTAACTGGGAATATTGTTAGTAATTATTGATGACTTGGAGGCTATAACTATGCTTGCAAAATGCCCAATTTTCATTATGCTGCGTTATTTTATCACGACAAAAATTGTACTCGCAGGTTGGGTTGGCACTTGGTATCAATGCTGTCTTGAGAAAGATATGATTGAAACAATTCTGTGTTGTAGAAAAATCATTATATGTAAAATCTTATGCCTTTTATTGAATGTGCTTCTTGAAAATGGATCCTAAAACAATGTCCACCAGATATTCATACTAGTACAGTATTTTCAAGTTAATTAGATTAGTGAGACTACCCCTGGACAACTGTCCCAAATGTAGGCACTGTAGGACTGTTCAAATCAGTATAGTGCAGCTGGTATAGTGAATCCTCATTTTAGCATGGTGGTCGAAAATTATGGCATAGTGGCCCATTACGCATAAATGCACTAGCTAGAACCCTGAAATTTGCCCCTAAAAATAAAAGAAATAGCACTGCAGAGGGTCTAGATTTCAAAATTTCACAGGAGGCATACACATGGATTGCCGCCTTTGATAGGATTTCCATTAAAATCCAGGGGACGGGAAAAATTTAAGACTGGGTAGAACACTGCTGCAAGGTTTGAAATTACCTGCTAATTGTGGATCTGAATAAAGTCAAAGTATTGAGAAGAGGTAACGTACCAATGTTTCTCATTATTGCCTGTCCTGTGCTAAATGCCTGGAACAGAACTGAACATGTATCAAGGAGACTTCTGTCAGGGGAGTTCATTATTTTATTGCAAGATTGGAAGATAGACGTTTTGTTGGTCTTAAGTAAAGCCCCGGTCACAAAGCGCGTACGATTCCTTGCGATTCCTTCCGATGCGCAGGATAATCGCAGTGCGACGTAAGTCGGAAGAAAATCGGAAGCAATGGTTTAAGTATATAAAGCCGTGGTCACAAAGCGCGTAGTGGATCGTACGATGAGGTCATAAGAGCGTGCCTGTGTCAATCGCAGTGAATCATAGTAAATCGGGGAGCGTCGTATGGCGAAAAATAGAGCTGAAATGGATTTTGAACATGTTCAAAATTTCGCTATCGTCGTAAGGTTTTATTTGCCCCCATAGCAGAGTTCATTACGGCAATTTTTGTCTACTGATGAGGTTATAGATTTATGATTTTTTAGTATGTTGTGATGGTTTCAGTTTTCCCTGATATTGTCGATATTGACGAAAAGGGGAAATATATCAGTCGCAACTGCCACAGTCGCAACCAGAGAACAGCGCGTCACACACAGGTGATGCAGACAATAGTTTGATCGCTTCATGCACGTGAGTTTATAATTAGATCAAATCTCAGCTCTCGTCGGTCTTGGCACTCTTGGGTCAGTTTACCATAATCGTAATAACCATGGGGACAACTCGAACATAAAGGCAGGCTCTATGAGTCGGAAATATATATGATATAATGCTTATCATTTGATTTTTGTATGATGGCATCTTTTTGTTGATAGCATATCATGATACGATCTTCGAAAGAGCCTGACACGTAGAGCCGGCAAGCAGGTCGAGATAACCATACCAGTACTCACGCTTGATTTGAACTTTTGCTTGTAATATTGTTGTCATGGTCTTTTTTAATTTATTTTTACAGTTAAAGATATTATAGGAAGGTATTTAACAGCTACGTCCACATGTTTGTTGGTTAAAGAAGCACAAAAGCGGTCAGACGGCTATACAGAAGAGACACAAGTGAAAAATCGTGCGACGCTGGGAAAATTTTGAACACCATCCGATGCGTTGCGATGGCTTGCGATGCTTACGATTTTGTTGCGATGTACTGCGCTCATAGTACGATATGCGGAATAGTCCATCGTAAGGAATCGTACGCGCTTTGTGACCGGGGCTTTAGATAACCTATGGCTATGGCAGTAATAGAGTTGGTTACATCACAACCTGTTGCACAGAATTACTGCGTTATCGCTTTGCAGTTGTAGTATAATGTTTATCTGAAAAGTTTTTTACCATCATACTAGATAGTATTAGTAGAAAGTTGTCCCTTGATATCGTTTTCAGAATCTATACATAAAATTATGCTTGTAAACTACATTTCTTTTGTATTTACTAAAAATACCATATAAACAGTGCACCTGAGACAAATCCTGTGACAAAGACCGTAATTTTCTGTATCACCCCCACCCTGCTAAGTTATTCTTCTCACGCGCCTTGGATGTTTCCTTATCATCTTTCCTAGAAAAGTCTATCTATGTTATGGGATGCATATCTGTGTTAGATGAGTCCACAGTATAGATTTTTGATTTGATATGTACAACCATAACATTTTGTCATTGGTGAGAATTCAGCCCGTTGTATGTCCTTGGACAAACAGGAACGGGATATCATTGTCAAACTGCAATGATAAGTGCACAATTTTACTCTTAAGTAGACAATTTCAATGATGCTAGGAAAATCAGGAAAGGTGAAGACATATTAGGATGGTTGATTACAGTAAGTGGGGAAAATTCAGACAGTTAATCATAAAAAACCTCAAGATTGTTACAACATTAGTCAAGAAATATCAGCCAGAATATAAAAAAAAAAGCAATTTCAGATAACATAGATTTCTTGCACATTGTACATCTTAGTAAGATTCTTACCCAAGATTGCTCTTGGCTACAAAATAATACCTTTTGTGTGACAAACCTACTTGAGTTTGAATAATTCATTTCAAGTGTGCTGTCATACTTCATATAAGGTTTGCATGCAAGATTACACATTGTCAAAAGATTGGCAAAAGTTCCTTTCAGAATGGAAGAAGTACAACAACATAATGCCTACAGAGCTACAAGTATGTAGTAACAGGATATATTTATACTATAGCTTTTGTTACTCTTCGCTGTTACAGAATCGAACATGACCATAACATTTCTACTTTTGTTACATTGTTTTTCTTGTTTCCTACCAAAGTATAAGATGACTGATGAAAACCAGTGTAGACGATTATTACTTTCTCTTATATCAACCCATATCTGATGTAGGTGTGTTACCAGAAACTTGATAACACAGCTTCTGCAGACTTCCCCTTCATATTATGTGTGATTGTCACTGTCAGCCTTATAGCAGATAGCACTGACAACTCACAGATCTTCATATCAGATTGGTTGCACATGTTCTGTAATATAGACTTTGGGCTTTCACACAAATATATTTTTCTTCAATATCAAAACATAAATGGTCATGATAACATGATCATATGATTCTTACAACGTAAAGCAAATGAATGTCTAGCACATGTATTTCAATGTCAACTTTTTGGGAGTAAACCTGTACAAGAACTCTCATACATAAAGATTATTTTGTATTACTGCACATCTTGAAATCTCTGTGATCCCTGGTTTTCACAGTCACCTCTCTGCCACAGATTCATCACACTATTAATGAACAGGTGCTGGTTGTGTTGCCACTATTGTTTCAACTGTAAACTCATGATTTTCACCATGCTGTAAGCCTCAGGCACTGTGATCGAAGTGATTTTACTGTTAATTTGTGAACTGTCAGGTGACAGCTCCAGACATATAACCCCTCCATGCAAAGGTAAAAGTAGAAACATGATTGTAATGAAAACAACAGCATTGAATGTTCACCTGATCACCCCTAGCTATTGATTTTCGTCACATTTTGTTTTAATCATAGAGCATACTGTGTGAAGTTGTGTTCATTGTTGAAGCTTGATATGTTGACTCCTTAACACCTGCTCACATGGACAGCCCTCGGTATGGAGGAGTCCATTATCTATCTCCGCCGGACACCAACTGGAGGAGGTATGGACCCGTTTCTTTATTCTATACTTCTGTTCTGATTCATACGTTGTTCATGTTAATAATCAAACTCATGCCAAAAGACCTACATATTTGATAACATAAGAAATCTAAGAACTAAGCAGTTTGAAATACTCTGTCTAGGACCATATGTTGCTGATTAAGGAGATTTTGAATCCCAGAGTCAGTGACCAGGCTGACTTTGGTAAAATGACAGGTAATATAAGCAAACACAAAGTGTTTTGTTCCAAGAGGGTATAGATAATTTTCCGTTTATTGACCTGTCCAATTTGGAGGGAAAGTGCAATGGTACAGAAACAGAATAACCAATTGACAGTACATTTTAGTGGTTATCTCCCTCATTTTTAGTATTTTGTATGGGCTAAACAATATTTTTTAGTAAAAGCACTTTTTTGCTGAAATGCAGAAGTGGTGAATTTTGCCAATTGAGACAAGTTTTCCTCACCACTCATTGTTACAGTTAGGTATTACTAACTAAGACAATGCCAGGTAGCAAAACACAAGTGATGTACTCATGTTGTATATTTTACGAAATGCCACCAATGCTGCCTAAACCTTTGTGGCCACAGTCTGCCTTCTTGGTCTTTGTTTGAGACCTTTCCTTTACTGTTTCAATCCCTGATTGAAGAGTTGGTCAACATGTGAGCATGAAAAGGAAAGTGATTGGCCTGGATACTGGCAGGCACTGGCCTATGCTAAGCTTTCAGCACATATGACCTTTATATGCCGTGTTTGTCAAACATGCTCAAAAGGTAAGACTAAATCTGTAACCCTTCGCAAATTTCGATTCTTAAGTAGAAAACAGATGACAATAGTGCAATATAAAGCCCACAAAAGCAAAATTTTGGTTTTTGATTGGATTTTGGAAATAAACTCTTTGGTTATGCATCTTGGTTTATCTGTTAGAGAGAGTGAATAAGAGTCAGGTCATGTTTATTGGATGTATATGATTAGTATTTATTTTCCTGTATAAGAACAAATCACTACCTGTTTTATTTGTAATATCCCTTATTAGTGATTACAAGGCTACCTCCCCAGCTTTGGGCAAAGTGCTATAACTGCCCTTGTTGCCACAATTACTGACTATGCTGCTGAATACTTTGTGTAAACAATGCTTTTAAACTGGGAATTTCTTATGATCAGCCTTGGCACCTCCAAGATAAAATTACAACATGGACCTTGGAATTCCCTTCATATGACATATATGTACATCTATGTGCAATAAAGCATTACTCCACAGATATCAACTGAAAATCTAGGCCAGCTGAGGTATTAAATGTGAAATTGATGTGTCGTGTTGGTATTTACTTTAAGAATTGGAAATCAAGTTGAAATTCCCTGTTGTTTCATATGCCCAAGGTCTAGTGGCTTCATGGAATATTTATAGATTTCTAGGTAACATGGAACATCATGGTTTGGCTACCAAATGCCGTGGGAAAGGAAGGGGCTGCATTGTGTGCATGTTTAACCAAATTTTCAAAGAAAAACATGAGGTCTTCATGTAATCAACCTCGTACTGCACTGTGCAGATTTAGGAAGTTCAAGCAGATACTCTCTGTCTCTGTCAATATTTGGGGCATAACACAAACTTGAAATTTGTTATGCATTTGAAAACTGTGAATGATGTCATACAGATATGAACATAATGGCTTCAACAAATGAGGAAAAATAAGTTACAAAATGTATTATTAATTGAGATCAGATAGCAGACAAACCATAATGAAAAGAATGACAATGACAAAAAGACTAATGCAACATTTGCAACAATTTATTGATATGACTTTCTCTAATGCAGCTGTACCTGCAAATCAAGCTTGTACTGTATATGTTTGACAGCCTGTTGTAAAAAGGTAGCAGGGTTATTTTGTATGGAGCACGCCTTTTCAGGTCATTCACCCTAATATAACACATGAGGTACCAGCACATGTCAAGGCCAACTGATGTGCGCCACTGGATGAAAGAAAATCCTATAAGGTACCTCCTCTGGTGTTGAAATAAGACCAGAAAAATGGTCATTATGTGGGTGATCCAAGCAGGGCTCGAAATTCATTTTTGCGTGGATTAGGTTCACTGGCCACATGCATTGCATAAGTTACCTGCAATGTTTCTCTGTGACAAAAGTGCCGTACGTCATACATTTTTGAGTGCCATGATTTTGAACATGTTCAAAATTTTATCATTGTCATAGTGTTTTTTTAGCATCCATAGCAGGCTTTAATTTTGCTTAAACGTAGTTAAAGAATTTCCAACATTGTCAAAAACTGGAGCCATCAGAACACAGCAGCAAACAGCAATTTTGCACTAGAGCCTGCTTTGATTGTTTCATGGCTATACACATGGGTGTATGATTAGATCAGACCTCAGTCTCTGGTCAGTTTGCCAAAAGAACAGTTTGCTTTAATGTGTTGGTCGCAGAAGTACATTTGTATCCTTAAACAAATATCGAGGTACATGCACTGGTGCATCCCCAGAGAAAAATTTGGTGCACAGTTCCAATATTAGGTGCGCAGAGGTGCATATACTCCCAGTATCTCAAGCCTTATCCAAGTGACCTAAATTTACAGGTCAATGGTTATAACTACCTTGGACTGGTACTACAGTAGTATTACTTCATATGTCAATATCAGGTAGAGAACTATAAATGCTGAGTAAATGCATTAATTGATTTGATAATCAATGTGATGAAAGCTTTTATTGGATAATGCATGTGAATATTGTGCATCGAGTCCCCAATGTTATTGGTCATGTTTTTTCCAAAGGTGACATCTGTAAACTATTTATATATTGCTTAAGGAAGTAAAGAATTATAACTCAGGCAGAAGCCACATTAGTGTTGCCCTTTAAAAGAAATTGGTTGTTATTGAAATTACTGCGTATGCTGGTTATCAGCTGCCGTTTTGAAAAATTCTTTCCAGTAAAAAGTTTCCTGGCATTTCCAACAAATATTACAGATGTCACCTTTAATCTTTCATTTGCATGTTGCACTGATCATATGTTTTTTGATTTTGCATACCAGTGCATGAGCCAAATATTAGATTCCTGAAGCATTAGGAAGCTTTAAATTCCCTGTCATTTCTTTATTTGTCCCTGCTTTATCCAGCCATTTGCATCCTGTGTTGCCAGGGTCAGCTATGTTAAGGTTGGTTTGCTACAGTACATGATGTATACAAGGCAGGCTTCTATGGTTCTTTTTCATTCCTGCTTTGCTGCTCCAACTTCCAAGCTGTATGTCAAACTCATTCTATTACTTGGTTCCTGGATTTTCTTAAAATAGAATCAAAAGTTATTAAAATCTTTGTCAAGATTTTATCATCGCGGGCTACTTGCCCAGACCAGGTCCATCCAAGATTTAATTACCCTAAAAATTTAAACTCAGAGTTATATATATATATATATATATATATATATATCATAAAACCAACACCTAACTAGTGGTGTTTATGTAAAACCTATACATTAGTCATGCCTTCAGTCTGATCCAAAACAAAAGTAATCTATGAACCAAGTAAGAAATGAGTTTCTTAAAACTACACACAGATTTATCACTCCTTCTTTGCCTGTCAACTAACAAGTATTAACTTCTGAATCAGCTGTCCAGATAGATATAATGACAGAATTGATGACATTTTGAAGATGTTGACAGTTCATGCATATGTGATTGACTGAAAATCAGTCTCTGTCTGTCGCGTTGCTTGGGCCTTGTGACGGTGGTAATGCATGGAAAAGGATTGGTCAATCTGACGGTGAGAAAAGTTGCCAAATAAAGGGTTTTCTCTGCTGTACTAGTCTTTGAAATGTGTGGTCAGCAGTTTGGAGTGATACAGTGTTTTGTTTTATTTTATTTTAGATGCAGTTATGTTGATGCATTTCAACAAACATCATCCAAATAGCTAGACGCTTTTTAGCAGTATAACACTCCAGACTGCTGTATTTTAATCTACAGGCATGAACTATTTTATTTTTTGACTTGTCATGTTTTGAAATTTACATATGGAAGCAAAGCAATCCAAAGGAGAGTAAGGTTCTACTTCTAGTTGTGTATGATGTTATTATTATTAGTAATTATGGTTTAATCTAACTTGACACATTTGGAGAACAAAATGTTGAAGATGAAGAAAATTGCTTTGGCCAAGCTTGTAACTAATTACTGATACTTGCAAAATACAAATTAATCTTTTATTTGACAACCATAGTCTATGACCTATCAGTTGATCAAAAGGTATTGCTGACATATACACTTGTATATCCAATTGATGTGCAGTTCACGTTTGTTAAATTGGAATGTGCCTAAACGAATATGGAACCTGTGCTGTATAATTTACAGTTATGACAGGATGCCTCTCCTGTTGAAATGAAGTTAAGGGAAAGATGAACTTATCTTAGAAACAGTCACCTTTTGGATTACCAAAGAAATTCTAGTCATCTTTCCATATGTGCAACCTAAGCAATATTACATGGTTAGAAGTGGAAATATTCTGAATAAGGCAGTCTGTATAATATTGACATCTAATGCACTATTTTAGCATATTTACATAGTTATTTCATAAATTGAGCCGTTAAAAACAGCGCGGGAACGAGTTGCAGAAGGATTCCAGATCAAGTCCTTATTATTGGGGGGCACAATAATAAGGAATATCCTTGTGCAACTTGTCTCTGGACCGTTTTTAACCGCTCAAAGTATGAAATGATTGTGTAAATGTGAGAATACAGTGCAGTAGATGTCAATATCATGCAGATTGCCTTATTCAGAATATTTCCATTTTGATGCTGTAATATTGCTTAGGTTGCCTTTAAAAACCAAGAAAGCAGTTGAAAGGTTTGTTCTTTAATGGTTTGCAAGATCCTTTCAAGTACCTATAACTTGTATAACTAAGTTGTATCAAGTAGTACATACTAGACTCAAGTCACATGGCCAAAGCAGCAAGCAAATAACTCATAATCGCTATCCTTTTTAACCCCCAGCCACAGAAGATAGAAGGTCAAGTCCAAGTGATCGACATGAGTAGATTACCTAACACTTAAACCTTTACACATTACAATCACAAGCCATTAGTGGCTGTCCTACATCTCTGTATTTGGCTTGGTTTGTTTCCTGTAGAACAAATTCAGACTCGGCTCTACACACAAGTGCGATGAACCCCTCGCCACAGGATCCCTTTCATCCACCAAATCAAGGCAGCCCACAGCAAGTACGCAGATGTAAGTACGCAACACTTAAGGTGTTTTTAGAAATGTCGTGATCGTGACATTAGTACCCTGGATACCACTACATAAACAGGGCTAAGCTGGTTCAGTGTGGAGATTTCATGCCTTAGAAAGAGGGTGGATGGCATAACATGTTGAAAAATAACCCAGATATTGGCGAGACCAATGTAGAATTCTCATGTTTTGTGGTTATCTCAGATTCATGTATACTCATTAGTTTTAAATGGTGACAGTTCAACTTCAACTTCAAGTTGTTCTTGTTGCCAGCAGTACATATAGAGATAATGAAGCTGAAGTGAGTAAAGGAGGGTAGAAACGCTTTGATGCTCTTCAGACCTGAAAATGAACTGAACGGAATAAATGCTTACACCACAGGCATGTCTACTGGCCAAAAGTTGTTTTCTGCACGTGGATAGATGCGACATTGGTCCAAATTAAGTTTAGTCCTGTGCAGTGAAGTCTTTCAACTGTTTCTGTGTATCAGGAGATGTCATCCAGAGGATTGGACAATTGTGAAGAGAGCTGGTTGTACTAGTGCTAAGCTGCTGATGTTTGATCTCAGCTTGTATGTTGTTAATGTTGTGTTTATACTCTACTGCAGTTGGTAATGTGCTAGATCCACAATTAGGTCAGAAGCCGTGGGACCCCAAAAAGGTATGTCAGATTTTTCCTCCCGTCTAAAGTAAGACATGCATTTTATTCAATGTGCAGTACATAAACGTTGCATATTATTACAGGATATTTCTAAGATGTAATACACGTCAATGTTAAATAAAGGACTATTGTACAGACGTGTAGTATCAATTTATTACAGAATTATTCTCATCACATAGTTAATTTGAGTGGTTTGGCTAATTTTTAAGTATCTAGTTTGCAATAATAGCAAACCTAATATCACATGAAGGTCATAAGAAACATGTCTTTTCCAGCACCAGCAAGTGGGGACTGGGCGACCAAAGTCTTGTGAGGTTCCTGGGATAAGGTATGTAGGAAAAGGTTAAAAAGGTAAAGCAGTGAGGATTATCATACCTTGGGTGCCAGAAAAATGACACCAGACGTCAGCCGGTTTCTTTAGCGGCCAAATTCAATATGCCTACTGATCAGAATTAGTGTTCGGAGGAGGTTTAACGCTCATTAGAGGTTCAGCCCAGGGGCACTAAATTTGATCAGGGGCATACTGTCTTGAGCTGCCCAAGAACCTGGCTCCCAGCCTGGGTATCAGTCTGGTAACCAGGGTAGTTGAAGCACTGAGTATCAAACTCAAATTTCTTTACTCAAACCAAACATTTTGGTAACCATCTGTCACCTTCCTCAGGGCAATATTGACTGATTCTATTTTGCAATGAACCAGTCATGTTGCTGCAGAGATTATTCTCTTAGCTCCTGTACCCAAGCTGCAATGTTCATAAGTACCTCATTGACAAAATATATATTTGTAGAATAGGAAAAACTAGCACTGAAAGACATCTATCTTTATGGGTATTTTATAACGTAGGAAACTAAGCACACTCCAAGGATCAAAATTAGCATTCCCTGAAGCAACATTGAACTGTAATTTACAACTTTCAATATTCAATTGTCCAGGTCCATTTCTTGTCAAAGACTAGAGTTGGACAGGTGAAATTTGGTCATTTATATTGTTGGAAATTACAGTGCTACTTAGCTGAATGATTTCTGCCAGCATAGATAAACTTACAAGCAAAGCTGTATTTTCTGTTCAGTATCTACCCGTCTGCAGAACAAGAGACGAACCATCCACACATCCCGATCTCCAACAACACGGGCTCGCTGCCCGATCTCACCAACTTACAGTTCCCCTCGCCACTGGCAACCCCGCTGGATGTGGAAGATCAGGTGAACTGGCACTCGGCCAATTTCTTAGATGGAGCTACATGTAGATGGGCCAGTTGTTTGTAGGTCTTAAGCTGTAAATGGGCCTTTCCAGGAAACCTTGGAGTATTGTATAGATGTGAAGCTGTTAGATCATAATCTGTAAATGTGTTTCTGAAAATGCAACAGTAGATGGCTACAAGTTCAGTGAACTGTACAACTGGTTGCACAGTTCCATGCCTAAGAAATGTGTTAGTTGTCAGCTTCGTTTGAATTTTAATCCAGTCGTTTTTCTCACTGCTGAAGTGTTCCTTTGGGTCATTTTAGTGTTGTATGCTTCTGTGATTTCTCCCCATATTTCACGCAAAATCTTCTTTTCCTCCTGTCGTTCAGCATGCCTTGTTGTAGTGCTTTTGCCTGCCGCTTTGTTTCCTCACAGCTGATGTGTCAGTCGAACCATGAGATCTAACCGACTGTACATCTCCTCCACCTTTCCAGACTTCCTTCAACCATAGTAGCGGCAACACCCTGTCCACAAATACCATGCAACATTTAGGCATTAGTGCTGCGCAGCAAACACAGACCAGTCCTCAGGCTCAGAGAAGACGTCACACCCACCACTCTGCACCGAGCCCCCTCACTCTCAGTCCCCACCAGCAAAGACGAGCACAGTCACAAGTTATACCTCCTGTAAGTCGTTCCCACCATCTATGGGGAAAACTTTAACTCTTGTTTCTGCTCAAAATGGAGAGATTTTTGTTGGTTGGTTTTAAGTTTTTGCATGCCTTGAAACTGGACGAATTTCAGACATATGTAGGAAAATGATGCATTTTTTGATGGTGGGTAAAGAGTTTGCATTAGTGAATGAGCTGGCAAAAAGTGATAAATTGGAAGATGCAGAATGATTAATGGAAATACAAGTATGGAGTAAAGTTCTAACTCAACAACTAGAATGTTATAACAAGCCAATGTTTTGCATTATCTTAAGCAAGAAAAAAAGCTAAACTTGTAAGTCATTCTGTGGCAAGCTGGGAGCATGCCAATGTGCCCTTCTTTTGCACATGCTTGTGTCACAGTAAATGCTTGTGTGATTTTCTCATATCACTCATGTAGTTCAAAGATCTATTGTAGATTTCCCACCAAAGTCCTTGATCATTCCACAGTCTCATTTTCTATACAAATGACTTTCCTGTCTAGATTGTAATTGAAAATCTGATTATCAATAATGGTGCAACTTTCAGCTCTCTCAAATGGCTTCAGTTATGTTTTTCTCTAGACTGGTTCGTCTAAGTGCAGTGTACGGGCAATGACCTGAAATAGTCAGATAGAAGGAACAGTCACATAAAAATCTTTTTTGAGATTATTACACCATGTTTTCAAGATGAGTGTTTCCCAAGTAAAATATCCCAAAGTTGTAAGTCCTCAAAAAGTTGCAAACAACTTTTGCATTATCTATGTGGAAATAATGTTCTTGCTTTTGTTTTTAGCAAATCTTAAAAAGGAAAGGATTGACTCCAGATAGAATTAGTTTCATCTATCAACCAGTCATGGGCCAGCAATATTCAATGCCTTGAACTTCAACTATATTGTACACTATGATAATTTCTCTCTTGTGCATACCTAAATCTGTAACACTTTTAGTACACCCCAATCTTTTCGCACAGTTGTAGAATAAATTGGAACAAAGTTTCCTTGACTCACCTACAAACAAATGTGTCTACCAACTAAGAAAGTACTTTTCATGGCTATTCAGCTGCTTAAAAAGTAATTGCTATTTTGGACATTATTTAGAATGTAACTTTCTAAATTGTTATTGAAAAGCATACATGTACATTGCTTAACAAAGAACAGTTGATTTTCTACAGTCGGTAATATCTTAAGACCATTGAAACCTCTTTCCACCTCTATCAACAAAACTTTACTTCATGGTTCTTGACCACCTCCTTTGAACACCAATGAGAACCGGCTTCCTCTAACCTTCTGTGGCAGTCTGACTTGTGACCTGAACATTTTTGTCCTTTGCAGCACAACGAATACGACAGACCCGATGTGCACATCAA
>NC_049980.1:16800711-16803451 GCF_000003815.2 Branchiostoma floridae | reverse complement strand
TGTCTAACCAGACGTACTCACTGTCTCAGTCACCACAGGTAAGATTCCTACAGGTGTCTGCACATAGTGTCTGGTGTGTGTCTTTATCTGTATAGCCAGTATGATCCTCCTTTGACATGACATACAAGCTTCTGTATCTGTAAAGCTGGTGTAACCACCCTTCGTTGTAATGCACTGGCTTCTGTATCTATATAGCCGGTATAACGGAACTTCAGCACAAAAAAACAGCTTTGTAGGCACGCCACATATCAGCAGCTAGTTACTTTCTTTCTTTATTCTTTATTTCAGGTATAAAAAAAAGCCATAGGTACACAAAAGATCATGCATACATACATATACATTAAAAACGTAAGTTACGTTACAACACGTACAATGTACGTCGAACAAGCTGTTGCACCTGCATTTGCACATCTAGCTGCAAGCATTATTTAAGGTAATCTAATTGACATGGCTGATCTGTATTTGGTAGCATTAAGTCCCACTGAAACTGTCCCAAACTCAATCAATGTTACAGAATTACAGCTTAGACAAGGTTTATGGTCATTACATTGAATTGGATGCCATGTACTAATTCATAGCTGTATAGGAAAACACCCACACTCTGTCTCTATTTCTCTCTGTTTACATGCTTCTGTCTATAGCAGACCCCTCAGGTAGGATGTATGCACAAATACTGGTAAGGTCGAACTGTGTAATTATGCTGTTGCAGTGCAGTATTGATCTTTAATACATCATTGAAACAGGAAAAGAAGATGACAATATAATGATCAATGAGTAGTAGACGTATCTTGTTAACATGATGACTTATTCCTGTGTTGAACTGTACAGTTCCATGTGAGTAAAAATGTACATGCTTTTATGTATGACAGGGTGCAGAAAGTCCCATCTCCTCAATGCCCAACACAATATTCAGTGAGTCATACTATCTTCAGCAACAACAACAGACCAATGCTCTACAGCACCAGGTAGGGAAAACAACATTTGTAAACAGTTCAGATGAAGTGTTGCTGAAAATGATATGTCACTAGCTTTGGATATTTGCTTTTTGGCCATAGATCAGTGAGGTAGTATATTCATGTACAATTCTTTAGTGAAGAAGTGCATTGTGTTTTGTCTTTTGTGTTAACAACAAGGTTGTCTCAGAAATATTTATTATGCACTGGATAATATTATAAGGCATAGTTTGGATGATACCATTACTTCAGCAATGTGCCAGTGTCTGCCTGGTGTCAGATCGCTGAAGTTGTTTGTGTTGTTGTTCCTCAGTTTGAACAGTTCAGCATGGTGCAGGATAATCCCAGCACGTCACCTCTGACAACTTCCAGCATGTCACCCATCACCAGTAATCCCTACATGGGACAGACAATGGTAGGTTTAAGTTCTACAATCAAATCTGTACAGGGGACCACCTCTACATAAGGACTACCTGGCCCTTGTGTCCACTTTTTAATGATTCCTTGAATAAATGTTCTAAATGACACAAGTATTAAAAATCTTGTCTATAGTGACCACCTGTCAACATTTTCATGGTCCCCTGAGTTGTGTTCTTGAGCAGATTTGACTGTTACAATTGAAGATTTGGAGAAAGATGTTTCTTCAACGTCTTTCTTTAAATCTTCATTTTTTGAATCCTTTTACTGATACAAGTCTACCCGGATGGTAAGTTGTTGATATTCGTTGTACAAGAAATCAATGAGGACTGTGAGATTATTAAGAACACGTTGCCATTGTACCTGGATATTTGTGTACTTGAACTACTGTTTGTGATGTCTATTATGTGCCTTTTAGTCATCTTTTATAATGGTCACAGTAAAGGTTGAACATGGTTGAATGGTTACCATTGCAAGGGTATCCTGTTTGTGGGATAAATGTTAGATTACTGCCTGTCTCCTTCTTGCTGCTCCAGAGTGACATGCAGTATGCCCAGGCACAGATCCATGGCTTGACAGGCAGTCAGGAGTTCCTCCAGCCAAACAACAACAACAAAGTCCCACCGTACCCACACAACTCGCAGGGCAACCAGGGCATTCCTGATATCATTCTCACAGGTACTAAGTCTTCTTCAATATTCTGAGGCTAAGGGCTCCACAGTACCTAAGGTACACAGGCAGCAAGGTTTCATTCACAGGATGGAGCCTTGCAGTTTCTGATCAGTGTGGTGGGTTTTTTTAACATACACATGGCCCATTTAAGGCATGCCCCTAACCAAAGCTAGGTGAACCCGGAACCTCTTGATGCCCTGGCAAATGCCTCAATAATAATTGCTCCATTTGATGCCATGTTTATTCCTATAGTCTATATCTTCTTTTCTAAATGTTGTCACTGTGTTGTTGTCAGATTTTCTACATCTTTGGACAATTGAATGTTTCTGTGATACATGTATGTTCCTGTAACTTTGGATAGCACTTTACCAACCTTATCACAAAATTCTAATTTTTCCTAGAATATCTTCCTGCTACTTGTGCAGAACTTCCTGGTAATCCAAACATTTTCTTTCACATTGGGAGTAGTGTATTTTTATTTGGTAGATCTGTTGCATTGATTTGTGTTCACTGGGCCCTTTCAAAATGCCTCTGTGGCAATATGTAAAACATCAAATGATAAATGTGATGGCTTGTTGCAGGAGCGGGAGAGTCCCCGCCACGCCAGGACTTTGCCAAAGACCTTGGCAGTGCCATGGCAAGTATGGCCAGTGGCTTTGACTCGGACACCCTGTTGCAGCGGACGACCCCCGAAAGTC
>NC_049980.1:16781244-16798957 GCF_000003815.2 Branchiostoma floridae | reverse complement strand
AGTAGATGACAGATGGCTGTATCACCTGTGTGGACAGGACGGACTTTATTCTGGTTTTTGTCGAGATGGTTTCTAACTCGGTGCTGTGTATTTGTCTACAAGCTACAAAGGACTGGACTCAGGAACAACTACAACAACAAAATAGCTATATCGAAAAATAAACCAGGGACATATTGTCCTGTGCAGCCTTCCAAGAGTGGTGCGAATTCTATGGCACAAGTCACTGACAAATGTTCTATTTTTTTAATTCAAAGCTTCATGGTTCTTTCAACTTGAAAAAAAATCTTCATTGACTTCTGTAAATGTACCAAAGGTGAAAGTTTGGTCAGAAATTTTCTTAACTGAAGGCTTGGGTTCTTCTTGTGTTAAATTGGTTTGGAAGCATCTTGAGAGATTTCCGGAGACGTCATTGTTCAAAGTTGTATATTTTTGATATGTGAGGATATTTTGGATGTCCGTCCTGGCCACAACAGGCACTGAGTGCAGAAGGCAGGTAAAAGGAGACTGTTGACGAACAATTGGTTCTCCTTTGTCATTTTTAGCTGATTTTGGAGGAAGTTTGTACTACTCACACTTGGCAGCTCAGGACAAAAACAACAGTAACGTCAGCTGCACAGAACGCCAACAAGGAAAATATTAGCTGTCATAGTTTTTACAATGCTAGATGGAGATGTACCAAAACCTTATCTAGTGGATTCTCTTAACGTATATTTTTTTGTATTGTACTAATAGTGCTTGGTGCTCTGTCAACAGCTCGTGATGCTAGCCATGTAATATAGCTGGCTTTGGTTAACATGTACACTTGTTTTTGTCGGTAAATATGTAGTAGACGGTAAAAAAAGCAATTTCCTTGTGAAGGAATGTATGTTGATGCCTATGATTTGCAGTGTAGCTGTATATCCAAGAAAAAAAATCTCTTAATTGTTTTATCAGCTGTGAGGTTCATGGCTGGTCTATCAGATTGTATTATAGTGCTTTCTACCCTCATATCTGCTTCCCTCGCAGCTATTAACAAAAAAATGCTGTATATGTTCCTTTGTGGAAAGAAAATCTATGAGACAATAACAATTTAAAAAAAATCTAACACAGAAAAAAAAAATTTGTAGTGTGTCGGCTGACATGAGCTGTTTGTAGAAGACGGTAGACATACCCACCCGCTGACATGTCTAGTGTATGCTGTCAGTTGCAGACTGGACAGCTACTTGTGTTACGTACATGTCTATTAGTAGTACAATGCTTCTTGTGTTGTACCCTTGTCACACTTGTCCAGACCTTGGAAGGCTGTTGTCACCCTTGCTGACTGATCCCATACTTTTTAGAGCAAAAAAGGGCTACGTCTTCCAAGGATGTGTGTTGAACATGTTGTGTTTGAGCCCATTCCTGTTAAACCTTCTAATCCACTGTTGAGTTTTGATTTCAAGTACACACAACAAAAGAAAATGGCAAGGCAGGATAATGTCGCAGTATAGTGCTAGTCAATTGTCACATTATTTGTCTCCAATCATATTGCATGATGCAAATTGTAGTGATAAATTTTCTTGGATGCAAATTCCTTTTAAGACCCCTGCAAGACCAAGTGCAATCAAAGTTTCTGTCTCACATGTTGAGAAAAATTCTGCATTGTAAACACAAGCCAGTGGTGAAGGAAGAAGTGGTTTTTCCATCTCAACCTCTGGAAATATTTTCTGTAATTTACAAGATACTAGGTTAGAAAAGTTACATTGAAAACACTATCACAAACTAGGATCCATGACAAAAATTAACAAGGCAGCAAACTACCTGCAAAGGTTACCTAAAATGTTTATATCACAGTTGTCCCAACAGTGGTGACCAGTACCAAGGTTGGACAGCAGTCTTCTATAGTGTTGACAGTCAAGAAATATGTCACTCTTTTACTCTACAGTCAATACAACACTTCCTTTCCCAGTTCTAGACATCTACAATTTCTATGAAATGTTGCTTTGGGGTTACAGTATAGAAATGATAGGTTGTGTTGCATAACTATGACTGCAATAACTTTGCTCATTTCAACACCTCCAAAAACAAAATAGGGCTTACAACTGATACACATGCAGTTTACCCCTGGTGAAGCTTGAACAGTTTGTTGTTTTCAATGTCATTGTCCAGAGTAGACAGTGTATGTGTACCTCTATTCTGTTGTGCTGAGTTGTGACCACTTTGTATCAGTGGCCTGCCCTGTCTTTGATGCTCAGCAGTGGTGACCAAACCAGATTGGCAGTCAACTGAAAGGCTGTATTCATGGCTATATTGCCATTTCAAATTCTTACAATGACAACAACAGCACCACCATTCTAGAAAAAGAAAAATGCATTTTATTTATTTCTCTATTCTCTTAACTATTGGTGTGGGCAATATATAGAGGACTAAAGGTTACATCTTATTTTTTGGAAATTGTATGAAAAGTTTTTAAAGATTTGAAAATTATATGTTTGATATGTGTATCAAAAAATGAATATTTATCACAAAAAGGTATGAAATGATATTAGTACAAAGAAATTATAGTCTTTCTTTTCTACACAGTTTTTTTGTAAACATACAGGAATTGGGGAATTCAATTACCACTTGAAGCCAATCAGGTTTGATGCCATCTGTGAGATGTAAGAAATGTCTTGGAGCTTGTCTACAATATTTACTAGTGAGCTTGCTGTAGTGTGCTGCTTGTCATTCCAAGGGCTATCCCATTCAACAAAAGGGGTGTGAAGACAACTGAAACTTTCATTGCTGTACTGAGGTGTACAGTCAATGAAAAGAATTATCATGATTTTATGAAAATTTAAAGGAATATGTGTGTGATTTATCTCTGAAATGGAAGAAATGTTTCATTGAAGAATGTATTGGACAGGATTAATGTGAAAAGGAGAGAAGAAGGGATCATCAATCTTACCACCACCCCATGCAGTTGCCAATGGAATAGCCCAAATTTAGTGAGAAGCTCCTGACTTACACATTTTGATTCCCCAGTCAGGTCTGGTGTTGTGAAGGGAGGTCTTACATGTCCCGTTATTTTTGATACAGGGCCACTCCATTGTACCATGTGTACTGTTCAAAGCAACATGTCTGTTGTAACTACTGCGTACATGGCAAATCCGGGTGCATGATTTTGTCTATAACTGACCCCTTGTAAAAGTCAATAAAAATTTACATTTCCTTTTTTAATGACCCATGTTGTATTGTGTTCAAATTGTGTGGGATGGTGACAAGAAAAAAGGGTAAATGTTATTGTAAAGACCCTGTAGGAATTACAAGCACATTTGGAACAGTTTTATTGGAAGACATTTCATACATAGAAACACACAGCTCTGAAAATCACAGCTCTTAAAGTCTTTTTTTTTAAACCGTCCAAATTGTATAAGGTAGCAAAGCAGTAAAAAGGGCTTATTACACTGTTAATGTACAAATACATAATGGGGACAGTGTTTGTTTCCATGTTAAACGTTTCTTGTTTAACGTTACGCACTAGGTTGTGACACAAAGTCCATTTTTGCTAGACATTTCATTGAGGGTTTAACCAACTCCAAACCCACCACAGTCAGCAACAGTATTTTATAGCCTAAGAAGCATTATGTACATGTAACTGTCAACAAGAACTGCCTTTTGGTGTGATTTTGAAGTCGCTTACGGTACTTTGCCCCTGGAACTCACACAGGTAGAATATGCAGAGAGACACTTGATAAATCTGCAAAACATTCTGCACTGCTTTTGAATTTGAAGTCCCACTTAAGCTCGACATTTGATTTCAAGTATCTCATGCATGGGGATGGAAACTGCTTGTGGATGTCTGCTAACTCAGGATGGAAGTGAAGTGTTTTTACAGTTGGGTATCTTCATCATCATCCTTCTCGGTGTCTTCCTCTTCAATCTGGCCGCAGACGTCACTACAGACAAATGTAACATATGAAACACCAGCTCCCATGTTGCATTTATAGGCACTCCAATGCATGGAAGGTAGGCCAATTAAAATAAAGATATTGAAATGCTAAAGCAGGTATGGAGAGAGAGACACACACACTGACAAACACTTCTTTAGAATAATACCTGGATAGATGTTAAACCATGTTGACTTGGTAACATATTTGGTTGAGAACTGCACACGCATCAATTATCATCCATTTCCAAGTAATGTTTTCGACCAGACTAAATTGTAAAGCAGCTCCAAATTAGCAAATATATGCCGTATTTAAAGTTGCAAAAAAATATTGGAAGATGGATATTGAGTTGTGGAATGCAAAACATGACTGTGAAAGACCAAAAATGAAGAATATTTTGTTTGGTACATCATACTCGACTGTTTTGTCATTTGTTTTTCAACTTTCCTGATCACATTTATTTTATTATATTACATAATGGTAACTTTTAATTTTGGCCAAACTTTTTGCTCGCATGCTCGCATTTGTTTGAGGGTTTTCAGACAGTGTCATCGTTTTAATCAAATCAACATGGTCTTACTTCAAACAAAAAGTAAATGCCCACCTCACTGCTACTCGCCAGCGTGCTGTATCGTAAAATGTTATTCAGTTCAGCACAGCTGCTAATGATGAGGTGGTAGATACAGCATAGATAAATAAACTGAGATTTAATGGATACCAAAACCAATGGTACATGTGTTGTGCAGGTGATTTTTTAAAAACGTTTTGTAGTATACCTCTTACCTTGACATTTGTAAATGCAGAAATGTTTTCGCGAACTTAAATCCACCACGAACATTTTTCTATTATGGTTTTAGATAGTAGTCTATGGTGTTACCGCGAACTTAAATCCACCGCGAAAAGTCATTTTTCCCGCTACCGCGAAATTAAATCCCGGCGAACTTAAATCCATTTACAGTACTTCTCACAAACATACTGTCTTATGTCAAAGAGGTTATATAGAGACAGACATGCTGTTTTATACCCCATTATGAAAAGGACAATTTAAGGGTACATATTATAAGATATGATGATGATGCACATTTGGCTTGATTTTACTGCCTACTGGCGTTAACATCTGTGAATCGTGCCATGCCCCCCAAACTTGCTAAGTGCTGACCAACTTACCTCCCCGCCATAAACGTCTGTGACGGCCTCTTGTCCACGGTGCAGTGTTGCGGTTTCTCTTCGACCGAATCCAGTCCTGCCTTGATTTTGGAAGTGGTCTGTGTGTAAAGTTAAATAAAAGAAAAGGTAAGACTTAAAGATTTGCAAGTTTGTTTTTGAAAAGAAGTTACTGTATCTATTTTTTTTCCGTTCATAGGTGCTAGGTGCAGTAACGTTATATCCAAAGAACTCATTAAGAAGTAAAGAATGCGCTTATGGTTTCAAAGAATGGGACGTTTTAAATTCTCTAACCAAATCAATGCACGCAAAGCTAGATATCTGTACCATGTCTCCCGTCGACAGATCGTCTGTCTCAAAGGCAAGGTTTGTGACCCCAGATGACCCGCAGTCGACCTTCACCTCCTCCTGGTTCGGCGAGGATTCCAAATCTCGCGAGTGTTTGCTCAGCTCCACGATCGAGAAGACCAGACCAGAAGACGTGCACACGCAGCCTGTGTGGGGTTTTAAACATGAACTTATTGTCGGGTTTACGCTGTTGATACAATATGCATGATCACACAACTTTATGGAAGAGGGATATGTAATTTATAGGTGGTGTTGGATGATCAGTACCACACAATTGAGGGCTATTGACCCACCGCGAAGTGTATATGTTATCATAAGCTTAAGGTCTGGTCATTTATACTCACCGATTCACCAAATAAAATCACTGAGTGACAAGACATGGAGATAATATACAAAGTTCCTAAGTGATCTCTGCATCTCACATCCATCCATTTATATACATACATGTTGTATGTAGACCTTGTAGAGATTGAATCGTCTCTATATATTGCTTCCCTGGGTGTATTACCAGGATCATCATTGCATAAAGAGTTCATGATTTAATCGCACTACTTACCAGTGACTAGAGCTGTCCAGAAGCACCATTCCAGCGAGAACCGCAAGGTGGCGTTCGGGAAATGGATGACATGTGCCGGCCCGAGTCGAGTGGTCGCTACGGGCACGACCGCCAGCAGGAGCGTGAGGCCGGTGAGGAGCAGACAGTACGCACCGTACCTCCGCACCAGGGAAAACAGCAGCCCCGTCAGCACCCACATGGAGAAGGACAACCTGCATGTTTGGAAAACAAAGCAAAATCGTATTGATAACGTTAATGGTATGGTTGGCACCTATCTCCAAGCCGCGGTTCTAAGTTGACAGGACATTTTCCATGGATTAAACTATATAAGGTTCTGAATGATTTTGGAGCGGATGAATCGAGCTGCTTAATTTTGCTTTCCAAAATTCGGAGAAAGCTTATGAACAATGAGAAATCGAACTCATACCGCGATGGGGGTAAACTTGAAGCTGGGAGGTCTGGCAAAGTAAAAGTAAAACCGGTCTGAAAAATGTCAACGTCTTTTCTTGATCTCCCGACCACTGTGCAGAGATTAGTAGCGAAGGTTACCGATTATGTGGAGTAAATTTCAAATCAGATTTTTGTCTACAAGTAAAGCACAAGAACAAGCGCATTAGTAATTGAAAGACGCATAGAAACAAGACGTAAGACATGAAGTAATTTCTACCTGACCAACTGTAGGGAGAATTATCTGCCAGCAGAGTCGGGCCACCATACGCCGGTTTCATTCCAGTGGATTGACTCTCCTGGTCATACATTCTATTTTTGTCTGATTCTATCCATAACCTGATTCTATCCATAACCTATTTATGAAAGGCCTGGTAGAGCCTTTACATAGGGAAGCCAATGTCGTCCATCAGCACGTACTCTACAGAGACCTACCACATTAGCATCATGGTGTAGTGTCCGGTGGCGCTGTACTCCGCCAGCTTGGTGAGGGCCATGTCCTCCGCCACCTTGATGACCGGGTAGGGCACCCCTGCCATGTGGGACGTGTGCAGGTCGTGGGAGAACTCCCGCAGGTCCAGGGTGTACCTCTCACTGTACTGGAGTCTTTCACTCGATTGGTTACCTGGCACACCTCGTGAGGAAGGATGAAAAAAATTGATGTCTTTCTCCTTTCTGCAGGTAACTGTTGTTCCGTCGTAATGCCCCTTTCACGGCAGTACAATCGAGCGGCCGACGAGTCGAGGTCTAAATGTCAAATTCAACATTGATATGTACGCCCGGTGGTCTTCGAATTATCACGAGATCACTTGATCGGCCGATGTTCGCAGGTCCACGAGCCTAATCCAATGTGATGGGTAGATTTTCAGGTGATCAGAATATACGACCGAAGCTCGTCGATTGTGTGACAGGGGCATACGAATGCTTCTACGATTTACGCTATCTCGACATGAGAACCTTGGGCGAAATACTGTTTTTTCGTGCTTAGATCCAGACTGCACTCACAACTACTAAGGCATATGTTTATGTTCTATTAACTATGGCTAAAGGACATCTCAATGAACTCAATATGGCAGTGTTTTAAACGACGCAATACGGAATTGTAAAATCAGCCGATGAAGTATGGATGTTGTAGATAGTTCGAGTGTCCGATAAAATCAGTCGGATGTAACTACGGACGTCGACATACAATACTGCCCAAATCTTCATCTGAACTTCGGCACAAATGTTAAGACAGATATCACCCTGTGAGTGAAATATCTCAATTTGCTATGCAGATTCTTAGTTGATTAGTAGATTTTCAGGAAATACAAAAAGACTGTAGTGCTACAGTGATAGCAGAAAAGTCCAATCTGGTTCCATGGTGGTGACCGCGGACGCTAATTGAAACTATAGTAAAGTTACTGCAAGCACTGAAATACTGAGTAAACAGATACCTGTCATGGTGACGTTGAACGACTTCAGCCCGATCTGGACAGAGATCTCTGCGAGGATGTGGGCGGCACTACGTGCCTTGTACGCCGTCACGGTACTGACCGATGCCATGTCCCAGTGCTGTCCGTATGTGCAAGCTGAACGAAACATTCCAACATGAAACAAGTTGCCAGAAAAACTCAAAACCCAAGCAAGACCAAAACAAAAGATACAGAAATTAGAATTCTTCTGTAGAACAGAGGAAAGCCGCTAAGGGGGCCAAATCGACATGCATTGACCTTCGTCTTGCCAACACCTATCAAATTACCAAATATCCGTCAGGAGGTTCCGGAAAACACAGACAGACAGCCGTACAGACACATAAAACAATACCTCCATTTTTCATGGAGGTAATAATCATCTATGAGATCCGCCTGCATGCCCATACGAGTCAATCTAAATCTATGTGGGATAGCTGAGGGACCGGATTTTCAAGTAACTCAAGGCCAATGCCCTTCAATGGTCCGGGTAGAAAGGTAATTGACTGTGTTAAGGCTGTACTTTGTATGAGTTTATATTGGCCGCTGTCGGCATCACAGTGCCATTGTGTTGATACTCCGGATCCAATAGTAGGATTGTTAGATATGAAAATGTGGATGATATTTTTAAACATCTTTTTTTCAGCTTGATCAAGAATCATGTCTTCGTCAACAAGCTTAGGGTCGACCATACGCAGACAATACTGATGCCACATTTTCCACATGACCATTTCCTTCTGTTTTTCCCCTCCAGTATTCCGATATCATCATCACAAAAGAACCTAACCAATTGCAAATGTCTGATGAAGAAGGGCGTCGACGCCCAGCGCTACGTTGAACTTACATGACTTTAATACCAGTTGCCACGCGTGTTTCAAACATGGGAGTATGTGTCTGCCTGCCAGTCTGTCTTTCTGTCTGTAAACACCACTCTAACTCAGGAATTTCTTTACATTTGATATCATATTTACCAAACTTCACGTTTGAAATTCATTGTTACCTTTCTTGCCTCTATTTTTGCCCAGCCGGCTTTACAATCATTTAAGAGAAGCATAGACATGTACGTAATGCTGCAAGGCCTTCTCGTCTTTTTTGCTTGAACAACTTGATAACATCACTAATAGTTGACATACCTGACTTCTTCTATATACAATTTCTTTCGATAATACACAAGAAAGTTGAACAAACAGGCTTGTTTCACTTCCCCGCAAAAGTAAACATCGTCATCCGGATCCAATAACAGCTTATTTAATATCTCTCCTTGGACTGCAGTTGTGTCTTAAAAAATAGATGAAGATTTCGTACTTACTGATGATTATCCCGCCAACAAGGACAGCAAATATCACTTGGAGGCAGTACCTCAGTCTCTGTGGGATTAAATGAAGAAATACTCTATCAGTTATCGCAGTGAAGGACTAACAATAGATATAGAAATGAGACCTGCACATAGTAGGTCCACTTCAGACGTATCTTTGTTGTCAATGCATATGCATGATTTCGTCAGAAAAAAAGAGGATATGCCATTGTTCTTCGATCAATAAATGGAGATTCCGAAAGGGTAGAAAGACTGTATACGTAGCTGTAAGGGATGATTTCTCGGGCTGGACTAGAAATCACATGTAGGTATCAATACTTTTGGCCAAGAGTTTGCATTTTTTGGTATGGGCGTGAATCTACTGTTTCTCTCTGACAGCTCAATAATCCGACATTTTTTTTTATATTTCATTGTCCTACATAGCCTATGTATTTTTTTTATGTTATATCATTATGTTGTATATATTATATAGGAACACATTTCGATGTTGCAAGATGTCTTAGCTGAAATAACAGGAAGGTCAAGAGGACTGTGGTCCTATGACAGGCCACCCCGCGTCTGTATCTGATTATGATTGAAAAAAG
This sequence comes from Branchiostoma floridae, assembly GCF_000003815.2. Lineage (NCBI taxonomy): Eukaryota > Metazoa > Chordata > Leptocardii > Amphioxiformes > Branchiostomatidae > Branchiostoma > Branchiostoma floridae. Next base: position 16,789,205 of record NC_049980.1, on the reverse strand, counting down.
AAACAGCTCCCAGATCTGTCCAGCCCAGCCCAGCCCAGCCTAGGCAAACATAGAGTGCACGTCTCAATCTTTATAACCCTACATTTGGTGGCCAACGGTGTTTTTTCCGCCTGCGGGCGAGACCCACGCCTTTTGCCGCTTGCCATGCCTGATCGGCTCGCTGCCATCTAGAGGCCGCGAGGCTTTGACAAATCGGGGACTTTCTCCCACCGGGACCAGCGATAACTGCAGTTATCATCTTGCAACTTGCATCTAAATGACCTAAATGTGCTCCTAATATTGCCACTCCCCGTACGTCCACATCAGCGCTTGTTTACAGGTTTCCCTCCTCTATCATTCAGGCACCTGTCCAATCGCTAATGTTGTACCGAGTCTACAGTTTCATCTGCGCCTCCTATCTTTCGTCGTTGATTGATGATTCGCATTATCGCACCTCTGTCAGCAAGTTACACCCAGTAAGGATTATCGCACGACCTTTAGGACCTTTATTGTCCATCAGAGGTTACTCCATCGGCGCTAACTTTATATACCTGCTATAAATGGTCGTATGGAGACAGGCGTTTATAACAATCTTTAAGATACTCCACGCTCTACGTATTTCTATAACTGCGGTGGAGGTCGATCGTTTGTTTGTACTACATACCCGGTAAACCGCCTCATGGTGTAACGCATCAAGTTTGTATTGAATAGTACATGCTGCATATGTTCTGACAGATTTATTTGATCCCTCTGTACCATCCCCTACATGGCAAAACGTACCTAAGTTATCAGAGTACGTTCATCTATTGAAGAATTGTCGCTTTCATCGTTTGTTTCATCCCTTAAAGCGGCAAGGGTGATGCAACTGCCTACTTTTTATGGTAAACGCCCTCTCTGTCCACGGCAGTGGGTGGCCCTTTTGACACAGTTTCTTGGTAATAGGTCGGTTCTGTCACATTCGGCCTAGCGTGGTCCGGTTTCTAATTGAGTAAGTGCCCATGTAAGCATTTTAATAACAATTTAGCTTTTAACTGGCGGCGTAGGGTGACCTCGCCTTAGTTTGTCTGATGAAATCTTTAACAGCCGTCAATTTAGAATTATTAATTCCTTTCCTGTCTTGCAAACGTTAATGTTCAACTTTATTGCCCCTTCGGGTCTGCCAACTGCCCTAAAGAGCGGTTTTCTTTGGGGCTTACACATATATTTGTAAATGTAGTCCTTGTAAACCTGTGTAAACTCTCTAAAGGAATGAAGGAAGGAAGGAAGGAAAGAAAAAGAAAGAAAGAGAGAGAGAGAGAGAAAGAAAAAAGAAAGAAAAAAGAAAGAAAGAAAGAAAGAAAGAAAGAGAGAGGGTAATCCACCTATAACCCAGCAAATAGTTAACGTTTAACTGCTCCATTATGCTTTGAAACATTGAGATATCGTGTCAAAACGTGTAGGCGGCCCAATCTATTGAGGCCTCACAAATGCCCTGCAGTAAGAATGATTGACAATGTGGGGCTTGTGTGGAGTTACAGGTAGACACATAATACATACCACTTCAACCTGTACCCACCAGAACCTCATCACTAAATAATGCTCTGGAATGTGTTATTATAGCACCTTTTTAGATGAGGGCGTTCTAGTGAACAAAGTACACTGCAGATCACAAAGGAGAGAATTGTTTTTGGATGTTTAAGTACCGGAATTCTTGCCGTAAGCTTCAGCAGCTCCATTATTTTGATGAGGGGTTCTCATTTCCACTTCTAGTAATCACATACTGGATGGGCAATTTTTCTTTATCTACTTCACGGGTTGGGATGTTGCCTATTCAAGCTTAAGTTCTGCAAGTACATTTTTCATTCATTCGTGTACTAATGTTTTCACCGGCCACCCGGGTGCGTGTGTGATTGAAAAGTGCCCCGTTTGTTGCTGGTCAAAGCAAGGAGGTTAAAAAACCAGAGGATGATTTTTAACCTCCTTGGTCAAAGTACAGCTTTCTTTATGCAGCAATCATGACAACATCAACGATGGCTTCGCCCCTCGTCTAAGACTTGCTAAAACATAGGCTGGCTCGACAAAGTGGCGCCTCTGTTGTTCAACTCCTGAAACTTTTCCCTACCCCGTCTTCTATTTACCAGCTTCCAGTTGAATTCCGTAAAGTTTCGTCTAGGTAAAATGTAAACAATGCGTTCTTTTGCTTCTCACCTCAGTTTTCCCGCGAATTCCAGGCGCCACGGCCAGAAAAGCGAGCCCCACCACCAGGACCACGATGACGTAAGGGAGGATCTCGCTGGCGAGCAGGGTCCCTGTCCTGAACTCGGGGTAAAATGGCGGCCATCCGTCCAGCAGGCCCATCCTGACAGACGAGACACAAACCTTTTCTGATTATTGGAGAACACATACATGTATTGTCACTGATTCACTGCTTGTAGGTTTACCCCCATTCCCACCTAGAAAAGACGTTCAAGTTGTCCTCAAGTTGTGATAATGCTTGATTGCATAGTTAAGGGTAGTATACTAGTACGTGCATGCCTCTACATATAGATACATCATCCGTCTATTATTTTCACCCTCATTCGAGTTAAGCTGAATGACAGTAGGTTTAACTAAGGACAGTGCGATCTTTATGATTTTACTATCACGGCGAACTTTGCTCCACGGAGCCACACCTACGTGCGTAAGAATGTTCAACCTAAGGGCATTCTGACACTTTCAGGTACATTTGGTGGGTCTGTTGTTATTTTACACGCGTGCTTCACGTGATTGACGGCCACTCGATGACCTAACTAGACCGGCACGAAGTGTTCTCAGTAGAGTGGGAAAGCTTAAGAGTGAGGCAGTCCTACAGAAAAGTCTTGGATGTATTCCAAAAGTCATATTAATCAAGTACACATCATTGCACATTACCCACAGCAATGGAACAAGCCCCTACAGCTATGCCTATTAAAGATATGCTGACCTCAAAGTTGTACTATTGCTTCGTATCCATCAGTGCACATATGACTTCAATACTAGGTTTGTTGATAACAGAAAGGTATCGTCTATAAGGGCTAATGGATGTAAGACTTCATCACTATACGTTAAAAAGATATCAATGACTTTCGAGTGAATTCAATGAGCTTATTCATCTTGATAAATATATTATCTATCTTGATAAATATCAAAATAAAAGTAGTACTTAAGCTTAGGGACTAAACAGTAAAAATCACAAGGGGAGGGGAAGTCACGAACAAATATCGTTGTCATGACTGTGAGTAAGTAAAACAGGGAAGCCGTAAGTTGTACTGCAGTACTTTAAAATATTGTCACAATGATCTGTCATTCTCACACCCACATGAGAAGTGTGCGACATTCTGTAGTAGTTTCCAATGGGTGAACCAATTTCTTGGGGCTCGTAAAACATCAGAAGTCTGACGTGTTTAGTCAGAACAACTTACCTTCTGCTGCTCTCTTGCCTCAGGACTGGAGAAGAGAAGAAAATCCTGTCCCGTTGAGAACAGCAGTGGGTACTTCGTCCAGTTTCTCTTTGGTGGAATGAGTCGCTAAGAGACCTTATCGTAATGTCGGCATGCTTTTCTTAGTGCAATGAGGAGGAACCCAACCATACCACTCGTTGCTTAGGAGGGGGTATTCATGTGTACACGATACGCGATTATACCGACTACAGAACACAGGTGGACAGGCAGAGGTGAAGCACCCCTGTCCATATGGACTAGCCCGGTCTCAGAGAGAGGTATACGTTCTTAAGGTTTGTATAATCTGAACTACAGAACGGTCAAAGATCAGAGGGAACGCTTTAAAGCAAAGCTTCTTCGACAGTCTACTACATCGGCGGGCGTTCCGTCGTCAAGTTCCGCAGGTGGAGAAATGAGGCACGCGGGGACGCCAGTCCACCTTGTGGTGTTTCTCACCTGCATTATCCTGCAGCATGTCTGTCGAACAGGTAAGGACACAATTACATTGCACCACAGTAGAATCAACGACTATATGCAATATCTAAAATTTCCAGTGGCAGTCGATGTGCTTGTGACCACTGAATCCTTAATCTCTATTTATCAAATCAACATTGCAGAGTTAATCCTGAGTAATAGTACCTCTGAATACCGTTGAGTTTACAGAATGGAGTAAAATCACATTATCTAATAACTAGACACAATAGGTACGACATCAATTTAAAACACCTAGGGGTATATGTCAAGTGGAAGAATTTAACGCGCAGAAAATCCTAAAGCCCGAGGCATGGAGACACTGTTTTATGTTGCTGAGCACAGTAGCTTACATGTAAGTAAGGACATAATAATGTGTGACGTAACGGAAGCGTGTTTTGCCCAGAGCCTAAGGTATCCCAGGTTCGAACCCTGTCATGTCATCGATCTTGTGCCCCTGTGAAAGGCACTTTACACGACTTTACTCACTTCATTCAGGTGAAAATGAGTACGGTTAGAAGTACGCTATAGATATTGAGTAGGTAAGGTTAGAATTACGTTGTATCAAAGTACAATCAAAGTACGGCAATATGTATGATTTCGAATGAAGGGCAATACCTGTAATTCCCTGTGGCCTTCAATTTGCTTGCAATCCCTAGAATCAATGAAAGTCCGATGTTTGAGGAGATCCTTTGAAAAGAAAATGTAATACGTAACATCGTAGTGGCCTTCGAGACACATCTTTAAACGGTCTTTAGATCTTATTGCTTGGTGGCCTTTAAGTGAAAGAAAGAAAGAAGGTTGCGTGGTGACTATTGCGAAAAAAGAAAGAAATGGTTGCGTGGTGACACTTAAGTAAAAAATGATACCGTCAAAGAATTGTAGATAAGCTGCCACAAATTACGCATTATTTGTCGCACACCTGTTTGTCGATAGAGAGGTAAATCATAGTTTTTTGTGCTTGCTTGACAATGTGTACATGTATCTGTAAACTCTACTCTTGTGTTGTGACCTGTATATAATTCGGTGGGCATGTGTGTAAAACAAATGTCAGTATTCATTCATTCATCGGTCATGGCTGTCTAACAAATGCATAGTTCTTCGAGAAAAGTTGTAATTCTAGTAGCACAGCTATATCAAGAATGCCCTTAGTTTGTGGTCGTACGACGATCGTAAGACAAATGTTAATCTCCAAGCAGATCCTGAGGTAGCCTCAGATAGTATCAAAAGCTGCCAGAGGAGTGAAGCCGACTACCGGAGCCAAATACACTCCTGGGCCGGCTTCACTCCTCTGGCAGATTTTGATACTATCTTAGGCTACCGTAGGATCTGCTTGGAGATTAGACAAATGGCACGCTGTGGGCACTAGGCAGCGAGGCTGGTATCTTGCACATGTTAAGTTAAGTTAAAGTTGCCCGTACATCAGTAACAGATGCGTAGGGGTGGCGCCCATCTCCATTTCTGTAGCCCTTGGGCCACACATGTGAAAGCCACTACAGCAGGGGGCTGGTACGCTGGTAGTGATGTGTGTTTAACTTCCATGTGCAGAGCAAAAATTGTAAAACGACATAATAATGTTTCCTCCCAACATCTCCTTGGACCTCGCTGCATGTAAGACCGTCAATGAGTGTGCTTAGTGTACTTTTAAAAAAGGCATCATTATACTTTCACTTCTAAACAGTAGAGTGGTTCGTTGGTATGGGTAGATAAAAAACAAAACAGCCTGGTTGGCTCTCGGTCCAATTTTTAGACTATACTTAGACTAGGAGTGGATGAAAAACAAACTCTCGTGTTCAAAAGGCATAGGTTTAGTTGATACAGGAAAGACTTCATTTGTAATTTTGATGAACATGAAATAGAACTCACGTCATCGAAGGAGGTAGGGAAGAGCCATCGAATGGAATAGAGTGGTACTTGTAGTTTAAGGGTTGAAAGGACTTGCCATTAGGCCACTTCGTAGTCTTTCGTAATGTTTCTAAGGAGTGAGAAAGTAATATGAGCATTGTGGGAGTTCTAGAAGCACATACACCACTGTTGTTTTTTGCTAAGCACAGTTGGTTAGTGAGGAATCTTAGGTTGAAGTAAGTCTCAGATCGGATTGCTAAATATTACATGACACCTGGTGCCTATTACTAGTACTCGGAGCGCTACGTATACATCATCTGATATTACATTCAGACTCATTGCCTCTTCTTTCCTTTATGTTCATATTTTGAAATTGCAATTATTATTCTCTCTTTACACTCATTCACGAATTTGTTTACTGATTTTAGTAACCCAAGTTAGCATGTTGTTAATCTATATTATTTATTCAGTGGGTTTTGATATCAATTCTTAAATATCACCAAGGTAAAAAATTGGGATACGAGCTCCAGCAGGTGATTGTGGTACAATACAGCACAGTTGCAAGAGATAAATGATAACAGAACAGAACAGAACAGAACAAATACACCATATATATGCATATACTAGAAATATCAAAACATAGTGACAACGAGAACCATCTTCATTGATACAACCAAAGTAGAGCGACTTCCGTAAGCTCTGCTATATCTATACACCCAACACACTTACAGAAGTCGCTGTAGTTTGGTTGTATCGATAAAGATGGTTCTTGTTGTCAGTTTGTTTTGTTATTTCATGTCCTTGTTATCTGTTTCCACGAAGTCGGAGCAGGCGTGGAGGTGCCACTGTGTGACGGCTGGTACAACAACGCCGCGCATCCGGACTATGGATCCACCGGCAAGTACCAAATCTTTTACTCCCTCTGACACGTTCGTCTATGTTGATTCAATTGTGAACGTCACATGACGCTGGAATACAAATGATGCGTTAGGGAAGTAGCTATTGTCTGACAGGGAGGAAGTAAATTCGTACCTCTTGTTGTAAATAATACACGCGTCGAGAGATGTACCACAGTGGAAACGGAGGTATAGTTTTCGGTCTCTATGTGTTTGCTTGTCTTGGTGTGCGTCCGCAGTTATTTGAAATTGAAGGAATGCACATTTTGCCACCTTGGGCTACAGGTCACAACAAAACATGTGATGCTCCCAGGGAGACGACGTTGGATTGACCTGGGTCTAAAGTTGCAGAAAATTTATCTATAGAATTAGCGATAAATTAACAATAAGGAATGAAATAAGAAATGCACAAAAACTCACAAGACATTTCACGGAAGTCTGAGATCGTTGATTTCGTGTTTCAGGAATGCCGCTGTCCCGGGACCTCCCGCCTGCGTACAGTGATGACGCGTACAGACCGTCCGGTACCGACCGCCCGAACCCCCGTTTGGTCAGCCGGGCCTTGGTCAAGCATCTGTCCAACACTGCCAAAGACAGCGGCCGGACTGTCCTGTGTGTTTTCTTCGGTAAGTAGAGCAAGGGCATTATAACCAGTGTTATAGCGTCCTTGGTCAGAGGTCATATATTTTGGTGGGCAGAAGTTCTTTCAGTCATCTACTCTCTCAAGATTGTTTGTCGGTATTGCCATTATTCTCTTCCTCAAAGTTACGATGCAGGCTACAGAGGTACAAGTTGCACATGCGTAAAACCAGACTCACTGGCTTAATGGGTGCCTACCCGTTTCAGTAAGATAGGTGGAGCCTTAAGCGAGCTCCAGGCGTGGCTCTCATGCAAACACAGGGCCTCCGGTTTTACGCCCAATCCAAGAGTAATAAAACGTCACATTTCTAAACCGGGCCCGGCCGGGCACCTTTCGGGAACGAAAAGTATGATTTAAAAGACACCACACCACACAACACTAAAGAGAATATATAGTCAAGTTGGGCATCATCTGTGTATATTTTCACGAATACATTTCTGTTTTTCTTGTCGAGTCCACAAACAGCCCGGCCGGGCCCCGGTTTGGAAATGTGACTTTAGCTGTATAGAGGGTAGGTACTCATTTTTACCTGGGTCAGTTAGAAAAAAGGGTGTTAAGTAAATTAGTTTCCTAAAGTAACGAACACTGGGGCCCAAACGATATTTGGACACGCCTTATTGAAACTGGTGCATGGGTCAATGAAGCCGACACAATACGTTGCTATGCAATCAGTTTATACATTACTATATACAG
>NC_049980.1:16754667-16781144 GCF_000003815.2 Branchiostoma floridae | reverse complement strand
CGTTTTTCACGACCCGACCTAAATCAGAGTTATCGCCCACACCAAAACGACCGTTTAGGTGGGTTCACACATATATTCAAGTCCATATGAGGTCCGTATGGAATTCTAAGCCTCTACAAGGCTCCACATGCCACTGGAAAGGTACTAGAAATTGGACAAATATAGACAGATAAAATGACAACGGAGTCAGCTGATCGCAAACCATACTCATGGGACAACTTACTCCTCTAGCATCTTATGTGTCTATATTTCTCTAATTTCTACTATTTTACAGCGGCCTGTGGTGCCTGGTAGAGGCTAAGAATTTCATACGAACCTCATACAGACTTGACTGTATACGCACGTGTGAACCCGGCATTAGGTCAACGTACGTACGTTTGTGTCTCAATTGCACACTTCCAGACGTATGAGGAAGTAATGTTAAGAGATTAATTACAAATTGGCTTACGTGCTCAAGTTCACGTATAGAGATTGTAGTTCCAAAGGTTAGTTGATAAGAGCCATGAGTATTAATCAACCTAAGTAATAAATGTCAAAACAAAGATTTAACCTGTCAGCAGTAGCCCACGCCCTTTGTGACATGTTAATCCATCTCCTACTCAAAACGTATTCCCGTAGGTCAGCATGTTGTGGATGACATTTCGGACGTTCGCGGCATCGCCTGCCCCACAGAGTACAGCAACATAGCCCTGCAACCTGGCGACCCGCTCTACAACTCCGCGGAGTCCGACCGTACCACAAAGATCATGCCCTTTCAAAGGGCTGTCTACAAATCTGGGACGGGAACATCTGCCAATAATCCTCGGCAACAGGTGATGCATCATGCTTCCTGCGTCTTAAACAGCAAAATCGGATGCTTAGATGCACATCATATTCAATATGAATAAAAAATCTGTTCTAACAAGCATTTACGTTACACCTGAACCTCTTACCGAAGAAAGCGTTTTTTCGTGACCAAGCAAAATTTTCCATGGCAACACTGCATAAATGTATAGCATGGTCGGCATGGATGAACTTCACAAATGAAAATGTACCTTGTTCAGAGACAATCAATATTGGCCTTGTAATTAAATTGATTTACTTAAGATGATGTTCTTTATTTTCAGATATCACACTCTTTAATTGACATGTGTTGATGATAGGCTTGGTATCCTTGATGTCTTCACAGGTCAATGCAGCAACGTCCTGGCTCGACGGCAGCGCCATCTATGGGGTATCAGAGGCATGGCAAGACAGGTTGCGTGCTTTCACCAACGGGAGCCTGCGAACAAGCCATGGTGGGAAGCTGCCAGACATGAATGTCATGGGCCTCCCCATGCAGAACCTACCGTCTCCCAAGAACCAGAAAATTCACAAGCCGAACAACCTTTACGGTAAGACGATGGGGTTGGCACACAGAGAAAGCTATGTTTTCTTGCTTGAAAATCAGTAGCTTGTTGACATCCCATAGCAACTGCGCTGATACTGTGATAAAAGTTAACGTTATCTAATCATAGATACACCAGAAAATCATACACTATCAGCCTAAAAACACGTCTGAAAACTACACATCTCTTAGTTTTTCCATCCCGTGTGTTGAACAGACCTGTTACTGTGTTACTAATGTTTGGAAACACAGAGATTGTTGAACAACGCTTCGACATCCGGGATCTTAATGTCCCGACATGCCCCACGATGGCCTTACATGCACCTCGCTTGTGTCATTATCCTTCAACAACCTCCAACAGCCTTGGCCTTCTTTACTCCGTCATGAGCCACGCGGTTATCCATGTTCATTGAACTCATTCATTCGGCGTTTATCGTTCCATTATCGGGAAAACAGCGCCTCTGGGCTAACGCTGTTCGCTGATATGAATATAGTGAGTGTTTGTCTGGTTTAAAATCAACCACTATGGACTATGGGCCTCAGCCAAATGCTTTGCAAAAGCTTTTAAGTGGTAGAGCATCAATCATAGCTGAAAGGTAGATCTCTATAGAAAGGTTACTGATCAGTGGCTTATGTGTCTTTTCACATAGCTGCAATGCCGTTTTCGTTTCAAGCCCCTCAGCTAACGTGTAACTTTGCCTAGATCTCCCGTGTGGCAGAAACATTGTTTTGGAAAAAAATATTGTGCACATGGGGGAGTGGTACACCTTTCCTTACGCAAGAACAACCATATGCATGTACAAAAGTATATGTTAATCTATGTTATTTTCCGACGCCTTCGGTCACGTTTGTCTAGTCTCTCAAGGGTACAGAAATGCATCAACATACAACGCCAACCATCACCATCTCTCACACAGTCCTGCACATAATCAGAAGTCTGTTCACACATGTCATCGCACTGCCTCCCGAATACTGATTCCACATCTACTGAGGAGGCGGTAACCGTGAAATTACTCCGTTTACTGCCATACCCCGTGTAGCATGTACTTCAGATGCAAATCTGTTATATTTGCATTCAAGAATCGTTGATGTTTCGTAAGAACCTTACCCGTACAGAATCTACACAAAGTGTTCTTGTCGTATTGTCAGTCTATTTTCTTATGACACACTGAGTGGTAAAAAGAATTGATGTGCGATAGTGGTCATAGACATAGACTTTAAAAAGCGATCGATATTTAGCTGCAGCGGTAATCCCGCAGTGTGGGTCACCTGGGATAAATTGAGCGTGTATCTAGCTCGCTTCGTGGAAACATTTCATGGCACAAACAACACGTTGAACATTAATAGTCACCTGGGATAAATTGAGCGTGTATCTAGCTCGCTTCGTGGAAACATTTCATGGCACAAACAAAACGTTGAACATTGATATGGCGCAAAGCCAGCTTCTGGAAAGCCCAGGGGTAGACTTCCTTAAATCTTTTGGTTTAGGTACTAAAACATGTTCAAGGCAACCTAGACATTTGTAATGAGAGTAAAGCTGTGGATATCAGAATACAGGCAATCCTGGATTAAGCAAAGGACTGAGAGAAAAATGGTTACTAAAGACAGGTGGTTGCTCCGGACAGGGTGGAGTTGACTATGTAAAAATGGACGGGGCTGTTTCAATGTGGCCTGTGACTGTAGGCGGTTGTCTGCAAAAGGTACGACCAGGTTTGACTGTACTTTCAAAGACACACCTATCACCCACAGTCCTTTGCGAGGTCATTGCCCCACAGTGCAAGTGAACAGTAGCGAGGGAGGCAACATCCTCCAAGGACCGCGAGTTACCTTTAGAAAGGTGATTGTCCTGCTTATGCATGTTGTACGTGTAAATGACGGTCAATAACCTCAATTTGGGGCACTGGCTCATGCAAGGCAGATATATCCACGTGATCATCTTGCACCCCAGCAGAGAGGCATGTGGTCGACCTGCTCATGACGCATGTGCATTGAGCTGTAGCGCATTGCCTTCTAGGCTTTCAAGGCAGGTCGTTGAACTGTAATGTGGCACAAAATTCCTGGAAATCGATGCCGTACCAAGAAGCTGCGAGTTTGATTGACGTGCATTAAGGACGGCAATGCGCCATTCTGACCACATCACCCGGCGGGGAGCGGCTGGTGTAGAGATGCAAGCGTTTAATGGAGAAACTGTTTTGGTCGCGTACTTGAACGGAAATCTGCATCTATGTAGCCGGTTTTGCCGCCCTTTGGCGTAATACATCAGCTTAGGTAAAGCGCCTGTATAAGATTGGAGCAGGATTCGCACATAAATGTGGGTATCACGCACCGCCTATGATCAGGAATATGAATATGCTAATGGTCCACTAAATCACTGCAATGAATCACTTCATGGAACTGAAGTGTTAACAGTCTCCAGTCCGTGACCAGTCACTTCAACCAAACTGAACATATGGGAAGGTTTTTAAGAATAAAAAGAAAAAGAAAAAATCGCGTTTCAAGAGCCACCTGCCGGACAATTTTACTCCCGTGTATTTTTGTAATCAGTTGGTGGGTTTGCTCCGGTCCGGGGTTCTGCAATTGGCTTTTGAATGCTAGGCACGTAGAGACACTATCATGAATTTGGTCAAAGGTACCAGAAACGTACCAGAAAGGTGGCAGAAACTGAAGTAGGCCAAGGTTTTCAATACGCGCCTCGGTGCTTTATCCATAGTGAACGTAAGACTTGCGATTGTTGAAGATGAACCTACGCGAGAAAAGCCTTTGAAAGTAAAAAAAGTAAATTCACAAAAGAAAACTTGTACCTTTACACCTTGCAGCCCTTGGGAACGTGCGAGGGAACGAGAACCCGTTCCTGTTGGCGGTGAGTGCCGTGTGGACCCGCTGGCACAACCACTGGGCACACCGTCTCCACACGGACCACCCGGAATGGACAGACGACCAGGTGTTCCAGCAGGCAAAACGATGGGTGGTGGCCACCTACCAGGTAACACCCCAACATAGTTCTGTACTCGTAGGTCATAAGCCTCTTTCTTCATCATATTCTCATTTTTTCTGTATTGGAGACATAAACACATTCCAAAGACAAAGTAATTGTGCACTCTAGTTTACAAACCTTATGTTGACTCCGCCGCTTAACATGAATCCCAAGGACGACCGAATACTAAATTGATACCAAATACAAGAATGCATTCACTGTATTGCTAAAAGAAGTAAAACAATGCACTGTTGACGAACTTGATAACAAGAAAAAAAGTTGAGTATTAGGCATATAGAACATCTTTGTTTGAATACAACCACTGCATTAAATCACACATTATCAGTTATAGAATGTCTGACGGAAACATGTATGTGTCATACATGCACACATAGATATAACTGTCATATGCATATTCTCACAAGGCTTACATTTTCTTCAGAACATCGTTTTATATGAATGGCTTCCAGCTTTTATCAACGACACCGTGGAAGAATACTCAGGTAAGACAAGCAAAGTGTAGCATTTCATACAAGCATAGCCAGTTTTTATTCTATGTCAGAGTCTAGGAAGCAAACTTTCAAATTACTGCTTGCTGTAGTGCGGGAACTTCTTTTATGTGATGTCAAAGAATCAGAAAAGTAGAACCTGGCAAACAATAATGGAGTGATTGTTATGAGTCAAGACACATACAAGATCACGCCAGCGAGGGCAACTCTATTGTAATCCAATGTAACTCAATGAGACTCATTTCTATTACAAGTGCTGATCAGGAAGTACCGAACATAGGTGATGGATATATCCTTGTATGTTTTGGAAGGGTACAACCGGTTCGTGGACCCGGCTCCGTCTAACGTGTTCACGGCTGCAGCCATGCGGTATGGCCACTCCATGGTGCCGTCAGCTGTGTTCAAACGGTGAGGATCCACAAGTCATTAATTTTCTATTACCCTGCACCTGGTGATTAGGTCTTCCAAACTTCAAATGACAGGCTCATGTAAAACGGTCAAAAGGGAACTTGCTCACTTCATTTTTTCTTATCTAAAAGACTTACACATAACTTATCACCTGCAAAAAGTGGCATAACTATTCAGGCCTTATAGAGAAGACTAACCTGCATGAATTTTACTTTCCAGAAACTCCTCAGGACACGCGATGCCCATTCGCACGTGTAACACCTATTGGAGCGCTGAGGTAAGCTATGCAGTTCTACAAGTTCGAGTCCTAATTGCCGTGCAACTTTTTTTAAGACAACGAACATATTTGTCCTCTATTCTTCTCAACCTCACAGGACGTGATCCAGACTGATGAGGACGTGGACGGCCTTTTGTCAGGAATGGCTGGTCAGATCGCAGACGGTGGGAGGAGCATCGTGTCAGAGGACTTGCAAGGTAAAATGTCGAAAACACGCGAACACCTCCGGGCCCGTATAAACAGCCCTTTCCGGCCAACTTTGGGCGGGCCGCTTTAAGTGCGATTCAATCAGGCTACTCATCTGTCGTAAGTTCTCAAACTATTTCACAAAACATCGGCGGTATCAATTACAATACTTATTCCGATAATTCCGATTCCGATAATTTTCATGTTTTCGTGATTTTTGACAAAAGACTCGTCGAAAAAACACGAATATTCCAGGCTTGCTGATACAGCCGGAAGCTAACGGTTCATCTAACCATCTGCTCATTGTGCTTCACCATGACAATAGAGGATATTTTGAGATAGGTGTCACCGTGGCCACGTCTATCAAAACACAACAAAACATTCAAACAAATAACCAATATAAAAATTGGAACAAAAGAATGAACAATTCAATTCAATGAACATAGTTCTCAGTAGCATAACACGTGGGACTGGAAAAAAGTACTTTGCCAAAAAAGCTGAAGCTCTCAATCTGAAAAATGTTGATGTCTTTAATTTCCTCCAGGGTTCCTTTATGGGCCTCTGACGTTCTCCCGACGAGACCTGGTGGCCATGGACATCCAGCGGGGGCGGGACCACGGTCTTCCCGACTACAACACGGCCTGCAGGCAGTACGGGCTCGCACCGCTGCACAACTGGACGGACATCAAGGTCATGAACCAGAAAATATCCGACGAGGTTTGTACCTACTACTTGATTGTTGTGCACAAGGAAGTTGCACTTGGCGAAGTGTGTACTAACTTTTTTATCAATGAAAAACTCAAGTAGGTCTGTTGGTCGCTTTTATTGAGGCATGAGAGAAGAGGTAATGATTAGACAAAGTGATATGACAAAGATACAGTGTACATAACAAAGCCATAGATATATAGTCGCCATCTAATATGATCGTAGTCAAATGGTTTGCTCTTGACGGGCTTTGGGCTTATGTGTCATGCGTTATATCCTTATATCTTCAACTTGGAAATTGTTGACTCTGCACAACTTGCAATATGAATGTCAACCAGACTAATTCGGTAAAACTCCGTCCACTCACAGATGGTGTCCGAGCTCAGCGACCTGTACGGCTCCGTGGACAAACTGGACGTGTGGGTGGGAGGGATGTTGGCGGGAGCTGGCGCAGGCAGGCCGGGAATGCTCTACAAGACCATCATGAAGCAACAGTTCTTACGTCTTCGGGATGCTGACCGCTTCTGGTTCGAAAACACACAAACAAGGTGAGTCTCAGTAGTGATGGTTCGCTGTACCCGCTGTCATGGATTTTCACTCTCCTTTCGCCTTTTCTTCTTCAACAGCTATGTGCTTTAGCATTCAATACTTTGTAGCTGTCATTGTACATGTACCTTTGTAAGAAACGGACTTTGTGCGTCTGTTTAAGGCCCGGAAGTGATTTCAAGCCACTAAGCCACCTAAACCCTTATCACCCACTCGACCTGTGCCAGTTTTCTTGTGTCCTTCAATGCTGTACTAGTGGTCATTTGTTTTTGGTTTTGCAGTGGCTTCACCGAAGACGAGCTGAATACTATTCGCGGCATCAACTTCAAAGATATCCTCAGTCGAGTGACAGATGTGCCATCCGCACAGCTTCAGGATGACGTCTTCGTCTGGAAGAACGGTGAGTCGGTAGTTTCGAGGACAACCCACTACGTAGCCGGGGCAGCAGCCAAGCGGCGGTTAAGTATATTTTACTCGTGATGAGAACTACACGCTACTTGGACAATCTATGTTCTCCACCAATAGTGATGATTTTGATGATGATGCTTTTATTCATAAAAAGGACCTCGCAGGCTTGGGAGGATCGAGTTACACCCTCTTTATATAAGGTTTACGTAAATGTTGAATGAAACTAGACACAATTTAAAAAATAACGTTACTAGAGGATTAATTGAAATATTCAGAATATCAGCTGATTGTTAGATACATTACGGCTGAAACTTCGTCATCGCCATTTATGTGATAGCGAAGAATAGAATGCATCAGTTTAGTACATTTTGATGTCTCTCAATCACCTTCCTCAGAGCTTCTAACTGGCGTTCTGATTATTTACAGGAGAATGCATCAGTGCTACATGTACACTTTCATACATATGACTAGTGCTTCACATGTACTTTTTTTCACAAAGACGGTAACGGCTCTCCTCTTGAGGTGGACCCTTCGGACTTAGAGCCGTGCACCGGTCAGACGACTTTCAGCTACTTTGACAACGTCGACTGGGTCACGTTTGGCGTCACGGTCATCGTCCTGTGCCTGTTTCCTCTCGGTGGGTTTTCTCTTTACCTTCGCCAGTAGATGTTGTTATGGGGTGCAGTGTGTTTGTTGACGTCTGCCTGTCATTTTATCTATGAACAGTGTAACTGGAGACGTTGTGGACGAATCGTTATGATATCTGGTGTGTTGGCTGATGCCAGCAAAATGAAGAAATAATACGATTTTAGGCTATCTGTTGGGTTTTACTGTTGTTGAAAGAGGATATCTCGTCTTCTACTAGACATGCTTTATACATGTATATATGAATATATCGTCGTGATTGTTGGTTTTTAGATAGTTCTTGTCTTCGGGAAGAGGTGACATAAGTGACAGGGCATTTCACCTGCAGACAGGATCAATGTACTTTCGTGAATTGACCTGTAGGTAATTTTTGATGAAGACTAACGTAATGACATGATAATTATGCAAACTAAGACTTACTTCCTCATGATTAACATAGCATTGACACCTTGAACGTATCTCTTGGGATCACCGCTCGGTCAGATAGAGTGTGTGTATGTTGGTGATGTTATTGTGTTGCATTAGTTGGGTAGTAACTGTTGGAATTAATTTTTGAACTCATCAATCGCGTTTTTAGGTTGCGTTTTCGTCATCATGGTGGCAGCCTGGAGAAACGAACTTCGGACAGAGAGGCGACTGCAGACTCCGAAGAAAAAACTAGATCTCCCTTCTAACGCTTACCAGGGTGGGTGCATATTCTTACTACATGATAGCTTATGCATATACAAGGTGGCTTGGACAAGCCTTCGTTGAAGATCTGATTGATAATGTCATGAATATCGTGATGATGATTACGTCATTTATTGGTCAATTCACGAATCTTTGGTCAATTGACTAGCTGATTGACAGGGGATAATTTTACAAAATCGCATTAAATCAGAAGACAAAAGAAAATAATAACATAATAATAACATAACATAATCTTAAACAAATCCAACATAGAACAATGAACACATCGCAGACGTCATGTTCAGCCCAATCGACATTGGTTGAAAGTCATTGACTATCGTGATTCGCAATAGTCGCACGATATGTTCTGCACACACTGTACGACAAGATCATGCGTACATAGACAGGGCCGTCGCAGCGTCGTATATGTACTAAGGCCCCCTTTCCACTATACGGCGATCTCTGAGCGACCGCATGGAAACCAAAATTGGATTTGTGTAAGTTTAAATACAAACACTTCAGATAATGATTGGAATAGATCTGTTATGCAAGGTTTAAAAGTATGATTAAACGAAAGACCGCAAAACATACAAAACGTAAAAAAGACAATGTTCTTTATTTGTGAAATTCGTTGAGTGATCTGTCAAATCTTTGGTCTCTCAGTGGTCGCAGCTGAGTGGGGTTGTTGTAACGTACTGTACCAATTAGTACATAATAATGCCTCCTTTTGTGTAGCAACGGAATGGCAGGGAAGGAGGCTTCCCACCAGACAAGTTGTGGTGACCCTGCAGAGTCCGTCCCTGATAGAGGTCAGGGATACAAGAGACGCCGTCTTTCGTCTAGTCAACATCGCCAAGATCGCCCGAGGGATCATCACTGTCTCCAGGGACAGGGGCTGCAAGTTCCTGTCCATCCACATCCCAAGGGAATATGATCTGGTATAATGACTTTAGTAGATTTGTCATTTGACAAGGAGAGCAATACAACGTTATTATTGTATAGTCATTGGAAATGAAGAAGTCCTAAATATCGATCCTCTTAGTCAGTGTTGACTATAGACAATCACCCATGCTTGACCATTCTCCTACGAAGACCCTAGTCCGTGGCCCTCACAATGTACCTTGGGGAGGCTTTGCAAAACCGGACTGAGGTCTCCAGTTTTATTGGCGTGGCCACCAAACAGCTGGCAGCCAATCAGAGAATTGTCTCAATGTTTCCTTCAGGCAAAGCCGATTCCCTGATTGGTTAACGTTTGATCACAGACCATGTCCACAAAATGGATACCACATCCCGGTTAAGTAGAGCCTCTCAGAGGCCGCGGGAGAGTCTCCGCAAACCAGAGTTGTTCTTTATGAGCATTGAACAATGCGCTCCATACAGGTTCTGAAGTTCTCCAGCCACCACGAGCGGGAGACGTTCCTGGCGGACCTGAAGCAGTTCCTGACCGCCCAGCAGGTTCCCGTGGAGCTGCAGGAGGTGGAGCTGGGCCAGCTGCAGAAACAAGCTGTCACTATAGAGGACAGACAGAAGACCCTGGAGGACTTTTTCTGCAGTGTTTTTCTACAGGTATGCCACTTACATTGTATAGAAACACTAACGTGGGTTTTAAGAGGAATTATTGACGTCATGGCTAGAGCTCTGGCAGCAAGAAATTCACAAAAACAATCTAAAAACGTTTTGACAGATCGTCGACTTCGTGTTGTTTTTGCTGCCGTGCGATATGGTATAGAATGGGTGTTGCTATCACTTTTATCACTGCATGCGTTTATTGGTAGCTGCCTTCCTTCGACACGTCAAAATACAGGTGGGACAAACTTCTTCTCAGGGCTTTTCACAAGGGCCAATGTCTAACACTGGCAAAGGGCCACTGTTTAACACTGGCATATTCAGCATGAGCTCAAGATGGCGTAGATACGCCTGCACTTGATGTTGATCTAATAGAGGCATTAGGTCGTCCCAGAAGAGGCGCAGGCTGCGCCTAAGTATCTAATTTATGTGCCCTAGGCACGCACTTTGGACACAATAAAGATATATGTTACAATAAGGATTTTGAAAACAACTTTACAAAGATGAAAAAACTATGCAATGTATGGAAAAGTAGAAATCTTATCATTATAGGCAGAATTTTAATTATCAAGACACTAGGTATCTCCAAGCTTGTTTATAATTGTTCAGTTTTACATGCACCACCAACCTTTATAAAACAAGTAAATGATGATATATTTCAATATGTGTGGCAAACAAACCTACCAAGGTTAAAATGAAATCTCTGATTGGAAAAATATCCCAAGGAGGACTAAAGATGGTAAACTTTGTCATCAAGAATAAAGCAATAAAGGCAACATGGGTAAGACGGCTTATTACAGACCCACTAAGCAGTGGAAAAAGAAAGTCTCTTCTCAAAATGGGGAGGTTTCTTATTATTCAAATGTGATTTTTCATGTATACTGCTAGACTTGTCCAACCTACCATTGTTACGTTCTATAAAGATGTCATATCCTCTTGGGAAGACGTAATACAGTATGAACCACTCTCACACAGACAGATCTGTTCTCAAATTATATGGAATAATAGATACATTGTAACTGGAACATCATCTGTATACTATAAAACATGGGCTAACGCAGGCATTATATATTTCAATGATTTGTTAAAAAACGATGGAACCTTTTATAGTATAACTGATCTACACAACACATATGGTATAGAAATCAATCCATGTCATGTATTAAAATACAACTCACTCAAAACAGCCATGCCACAGAAATGGAAAGAAGTAGTTAAAAAGGATAGAAGAAAATGTAATCCTGAAAACATCATACATTATAAGATAGACCCTATACCCTCACATGTAAGCAAATATATGATATTCTGATACAGAAACAATTTGTATCACCAGGTCAAGATAACAACATTATACAAAAAATAGGAAGTGGTAACATTGAAAATGCTTATACCAATGCCTTTGTTGTAACAAAAGACACAAAATTACAATGTTTTCAGTATAAGATTCTACACCGGTATCTTGCGACAAACAACTGGCTACAAAACGTTAACATCAAACAAAGCAACAAATGCAATAACTGTAATAAAGAACACACTATTGAGCATATTTTTGTATATTGTAATGAAGTTGTACTTTTCTGGAAACACTTTTGTACATGGTGGGAAATCAAAACACAGCAAGATCTGAACATAGATGAGAACTTAATTATATATGAAATATCTGAAACATATAGAGACAACAAGCTTTTACATTGTATCCTTATTGCCAAATATGTAATTTACACCTGTTTTTTGAAAGATTTGAAACCAAACTTGAAATACTTTAAAGCTATAATTGCCAATATGCCAATGATAGATATCCCTTAGATACACCTGTTAAGTCAATCACAGACCAATGATCAACGCTTGTTACCCCTCTCTCTCCCTCACCCAGTTTTGTTATACCTCATGTTAATGTTTTTTTATTCCATTGTGCTCCAATGATGTGTATGTATGTGCTATTGTGTATTATGCTGAAATATTGAATAAGGTTTTTAAAAAAATCTAATTTACGTTGTCTTTTTCAGTCAAACTCCGTTGATGTCGAGGTATGCAATTGTAACTTACTTGGGTAATGGCACTCTGGTGTAATGGTTGTTGACCATTATCTGTTATAAAACTATCATGGGACAGCGGCTGAATATGTAAAAAGGGTTTTAGAAATAAAAAAAACGATCCGGCGCCACTAGTGTTACATTAAGTCTGCAGCTATCTTGGTGGCGGGCTGTTGAGTACAATATGGTCCAGGCAGGTCCAAAGGAAATAGCTGCATAAGTGGAGAAGGTATCAAATAATGCAATGCACTCAACTACACTCAACTACTCATGTCAGCACAGTACAGTCGCATTTGCCATAGGTCGTGTCCGGTTTCGATGTCATAGAAGTTTCAAGCAGACAGTGATCCAAGGCAACCCCTTTCCCTATCAAGAAAGCTGGTTTTTGCACGACACGTGGACGGTCATCCGAAGAATGTCCTTATATTGCTATCGAATGACGATCGTACGACAAATGTGACCGGCTCTTACGCCTGATGCCGTGTCTCAGATATCATGTAACGTTGATGTTGTGTATTCCAGAGCCACAAAAATGTGCTATGTATTAAACAGGTAATTTTGGGTACGTGTCCGCAGGCACTGAGCAGCTCCCGTGCCGTCGATGACTGGGTGGTGCAGCCCGAGAAGTGGAAGGCCAAGAGCGCGCTGGACTGTGAGCTGACTAAGGTAATTGTCTGGCTAGCTATAGTTGAAGCCCTTAAGAACTTCAGAAGACACCATCCCTTGTATATGTAACATGCATATTGCAAATGGTGAGCTAAATACAAGACTTCATTTGCCATCATCTGGCACCAAAGAATGGTCAAAACGCCATTTGAAATTAACTACTTACCAAACACACACTTCAACGATTTATGATAAGAGTTGCTAACTCGTTACGAATTTGGCAGTACATTATGTACGTTCCTTTCATATATGTAAGAAAGCAGACACCATAACGTACTCATGTTACACTGATAAAATTTAAAGTTGTTTAAAACAAATCGCCAGATAATCACATAAAAGACATAGATATAGAAGTAATGACATTCTGTATGGTGGCTGTTTTTTGTTCAGGTGGAGTTTGCTGAGGCCATGTCCCTCCGTCCGGACTCTCAGTTTGTGGTGCAGATGTTCAACCTTGTCGACAAGGACAAGAACGGCTACATCTCCTTCCGGGAATTCTTAGATCTGGTCGTCATCTTCTCCAAGGGTATGACCTTCACAATAAACCATTTCCAAAAAAACGACTCGAACGTCCAAGTTCACAGTAAAATGCCTTATCACTGAGCGAGTCATCCTGGGCACAGAATTAGATAAACGCAAGTAGAAGGGGCCTGTCCTTGGTGCTGAAGCAATGCCATGTGCTTTACGTGTATTATATCATGGTTATTTAATCGCTGTGAGCAAGAGTGATATTAGTTTCCCTCAGTTTGACAAAGTATAGATAAATAAAATGCAAGAAGAATGGGCCTGTCCTTGGTGCTGAAGTAAAGTCACGTGTTTTACATCGGTTATTTCATGGTTATCTAATCGCTCTGAGCAAAAGTGATATACATGTCGATCATTTTGACAAAATAAAATAGCGATTCAGTTGTTAAGCAATTCAACTAAGCTCTGAAGATATAGTGGCAGGCGTTCCATATTAAGGAAGACAGCGCATGAAATGTTTCCTTATGAATAACGTCAAGGTGGAGGCTATTGACAGGATGTTCCCGCCAACAATACTTTTGCATTAGTAACAAGGTGTTCCTTCCATGAGTTTAGATCTCATGTAGTATCAGTTAGGGTAGGAGTTTTTACATATGACACTTATATCTACTACAGGAACCATGGAAGACAAGCTCCGCGTCATGTTCGACATGTACGACCAGACCGGGAATGGCTATCTGAGCAGGAAGGAACTAACGAACATGCTGGGGTGAGTGGATGTTAGTCTTTGAACATTTTCACATTCTGAATACAATACGCAAAATCGTGTCTGAAATAATATCATGCTGTCTAAAACTTATCACGCGTTTGTCCTTGCTATGTTTACTAGCCAGTGACGAAGGAAACGTTTTGGACATGCACGTAACGTCTATTTTCTTAGCTTTATTAAGACTTTGTTATCGTCTCCACAGATCCTTGATGGAGCTGGTGAGTAACAACACCACAGGTCGGATAGAAGACTTGGTGGAGTCGATGTTCGCGGAGGCGGGAATGGAAGGCGAGCAGGACATGAGCTTCGACAAGTTCGTGTCGATGATGCAGGATCACAAGGAGGAGCTGAACCAGGCACGGCTCAACATAGCGGGTACTCACAGCATTTGTAAGGTCGTCTTATAGAGTTAAACTTTCGGAACCAGACACAGCTGAACATAGCGGGTACTCACAGCATTTGTAAGGTTATCTCATAGAGCTAAACTTTCGTAACCAGGTACGGACGAACATAGCTGATTCTCACAGCGTTTGGAAGGCCATCTCATAGAGCTAAACTTTCGGAACCATTATGTGCTGCATGGATATTCTCATTAGATTGCTTTGTATAACACTTGCGTCTAGAATAAATACGCACACGTTAGGTGTTACAGATAGGCAGTTTAGTGTTATATAACCGCCTGATGCCGTTCCCCGTGCCTGTGAAGCTGGTGTGTTACGCAGAAGGGTCGGGTCGTCTTACCGACAATACAGATATAATCAAGATACGTATTACTGTGTACGGAAACGCGCTGCATCATTGAGCAGCAACACAACATCATCATCATCCGGGCGTGCTGGTTGCACGAATGGCCATAACTCTCTTCCTCCATCCTTCCCTATCCTCCATAGCCTTGGGCAGTTCTTCAGCCGAGCAGCTAGTGTCTTCACAAAGAACAAACACAACATTGGCTCCTATTACCTTACAACACGCTGTCATCCTTATCGATATCAGTAATCCTACTCTGTCTCAAATGTAGGAAGTGACTGGACGACTCTTCGTCCCACCCGAACCAGCGTTCCAAAGGAAAGTGGAAGGCGGCGAAGTTCCTCCATGCTTCCGAAAGGACCCTGGCGGCTGAGGAGGGCTAGTGCACCCGTGGTGTCCAGTGGCGACGTAGTCTCTGCCACCCGACGGAAGACGTCTCCAAAGCTGGAGCCCATCCCCTCTGTACCTTGTGCTGCCAACACGACAGATAGTGACAACGTCTTTACCAGGTGTGTCCCATACTCATAACAGGTAGATAGATGGCACATCTGCACGAACCTTGTCCAGAATTGTTTCCTTTCCTGTGTTATAAATGCGGATAGAAACACTAATATCACATTCTTGTTTTCTGGAACTTAAGAGTTGGAGACTTCTTCAATTCTCTTTAACCTTATACCGTTGGTAGTTGTGAATGTCTGGGATATGTCCATGTGTCCACTGCTATGCGAGATATATGAATATCCTAAAGCAGGCCAAGAGACCAACACGAGCCCGCTGCCTGTGCAGATGAAAGATGGCCGACAGTAGACATATATTATGCTCAACACTGTATTTTCTTACCATCAAAGTGACGCCGTGACTGCTCCCAACGGCAAGCGCAGGTCGACCGGCCGTTCGTCCTCAGACATCAAGGTACAGCTTCTGAGAGAGACATACCCCGCCAGCGCCTACCAGAGGAAGATGCAGGCCTTCAAACGATGGGTGGAGAACAAGAGGCTGCAGCTCCTCTACCTCATCTTCTACTTCGCCATCACATTCGCCTTGTTCGTAGAGAGAGCGTACCGTAAGCAGCTTCCTGTAAGATAAGGAAAATTTGTAATCTTGTCGTTCTGCTGGTCTGTTGTAACATTTAGAACAATCAACAAACTAGTATTAGACAATGAGAGAGGGGGAGAGAGAAAGAGTGTGTATATCTGTCTCTGTCTGTACGTATATGTGTCTATTTGTGTGCATTCCACAGACAGAGCAGGTGACATCATTTGAAATTGTGGAAAATGACATGATGCTCATTACAGATCTTTACTATCCACAGATTACGCGGTTGAAGCGGAGGACTTCGGGATCCGCCAGCTGACCCAGTACGGCATCATCGCGAGCCGAGGCGCGGCCGCCTCCATGTCCTTCTCCTTCAGTCTGCTATTGCTCACCATGTGCAGGAACAGTCTCACCAAACTACGCGAGACTTTCCTCAACAGGTGCGAGACTTGGATCTGTTACACCATAGACCTGTGTCGGAAGTAATCAATAAAAAATAAAAGTTTACTGCAAATTCTAGCCCGTGGGCTAATTGCAGGTAACATGAGAGATTCAGACAGAGTACAAAATAATATAAAAATGTCTACTACTCTAGTCTAAAACTAGTAAAAGCTAACTCTAGGTCCTGGGCTATTGGGTTCGACTCCTTTTTCGAAGACAGTGGAAGACGAAAGATTTTCTATTATGTGTATTTTTATTGATCTATTTGACTATCACTTGTTACATAGGTACATCCCCTTTGACTATGCCGTGGACTTCCATAAGATCGTTGCCATCACGGCGCTTGTATTCACCAGTAAGTAATCGGCACACCTGTGATACATTAGCTTATGCATTATTTGATGTCATTTGCAAAATCGGATGTATGCTTCAAAATCCTGTTATAATATTCTCAAGTGTTGACAATATACTTAGTCTAGTAGTAAAAGTTAGATCATTCGGGGTACCACAGTGGTTGTTTCCAGTCAAAAATCAAACGCCTTACATGTATACCCTTAAGTAGTTGCAAAAAGATAACAGCTATCGTTTACACAGTACAGTAAGAAATACACTCACAACACATCAAGTATCTATTGTTGTGTCCACGTACCTGATCTGTTTTTCCTACTGAGAAATTTGCTTTTCCTTGCACAGTTATCCATACCCTTGGTCACCTGGTCAACGTGTATCACTTTGCCGTGCATCCCCTCAACCACCTGGTCTGTCTCTTCCCGTCTCTCAGGACGCTCGATAATGGGTACGTGCTGACACCAGCTGACAACACCGTAGTGTTACTGGGAATAAGCAGACATGGTCGTCTCCCTCATGAAGTACTAGCGGTGTTGGCCGAACTGTGGTGTAAATTTTGTTTGTGTTGTCATGTCCATGACACAATGGCAGAAATGCGCATGCAGCAAACTATGACTTCGTCACTTTAGAAATGCGTAGATCTGAGATTGTACCTAATTCGTTTTCTCTTTTCTCAGATCTGACCAACCACCGAAGTGGTACTGGTGGGCATTTCAGACAATGGCAGGTAGGATTATTCTCCAAGCAGACGTTTCGCTGAGGCTTGTTTTGGGATTATTTTTAGGCATTTTTTTGGCTTTCTGTTTGTCAGTTTTTGTCGGCCAGGCAACATGGCCGAGAAGTTAGACTAGTCTTATATTTCCCATGATATCCGTAAACTTCTTGTGACTTGACTTGTAATTGGGTTTTGTGACGGTTACGTTAAACACATACATTGATATCCAGGTGTGACCGGCGTTCTGTTGCTACTCGTGGTGTCTATCATCTACGTGTTCGCCACGGGGTACGCCCGCAGGAGGGCCTTCAGCGCCTTTTGGGCCACTCACCAGCTGTACATCGTCATGTTCATTCTCACCGTCCTGCACGGCAGCGGTCGGCTTATCCAGGTACAAGTTGTGATAATCTGCCCCAGGCGCGGTTTTAGGGGGGGGGGGGGGGGGCGCACCCGGCGCGCGCCCCCCCTTTGGCTGGACCCAAAAAAAAATTCAGCTGGACCACCAAAAAAAAGGAATTCCACAAAGAAATCCAGAAAATCAGCGAAAGTTGCAGCGGAGCGGCGACAATACAAAGCCGCTAACCAACAATGCCAAGGCGCACTCCTCCCGCTTTTACTTCCTCATTGCGTCGGTCTTTGCGGGCATAGCCAGAATGTTCCGTAACCAGAACGTTGGCAATACTCCCACCCTCCTTCGGAACTCGCTTATGTTCCATCTGACTCTAATATTGTTATTATATTTGTTATTTTGGTACCCTATTAGCCCATGTGGACTGAGCGACGCAAGATACAATATTAAACATTCATTCATTCATACTGTGACGGTAAATGTCAGGAGTAAAAATGTGTCAAACTTACGATATGTCTCCGCTAAGGGACTTGACGTTATTTACCGGGGGGAGGGCTGATGCAAAATGGGTCAGGTAAAAAAACGGCGATCTTTTCCACTACACATGTACGATATTTACACAAAAGAAACTAAATTAATGTTCTACTTGGAAGAGACTTGGGTACATTTTAGCGATATCGTGACGAAAACCGCTTCAATACTGCTGTAATCATTCCAAAACGGGAGTTATTTCGGCCAACCAACAAACTTGCCGAAAAATTTTCGCGCCATCATATGCATGATTACGTCATATGCACGCAGCAGAAATATGTCACGAAAGTAAACATCGTAATGTTTTATCCCGTTGCCGTCCGTGAACCATTCCGTCTACAAAGAACCGATGCACACAGGATTGATATTGATACCAATTTTAGTTGCTATAGTCTTCGTAAACTTCGTGCGAACATGGAATTACACGACAGAGGCGGCTGCAGCAAATTTCTTATGGGGAGGGCGAACTATATTAACGTAATCCTAGGGGGTCCGGGGCATGCTCTCCCGGGAAAATTTGGAAATCTTGACTATCTGAAACGATCTTTCCTAACTTTTGATGGACAAATTTGCTGGCAGACTAAGCCAAGTTAAACAGCCTTTCTAGTAGGGTTTTTAGCTTATATTATTAAGGGCGACGACGCCCCCAACGTATTTTCACGATTTCGAGCGCACGAGCTGTCGCAAGGTAGGTCTGGAGAAAAATGTTGAAATTTGAACCCTCTGAAACAGGATTTTCTGCACTTTGAGGGATAAACTTTGCTGGTAGACTATGCTAAATGTAATGACATTTCTGTCAGGGGAAAATATTTTTGATGGCGACGAGCGCCAGAGCGTCGTGGGCGCCGGACACGTCCAGAAAAAAATTGAAATCTTGACCACCTGAAACTCCATTTCCTGCATTTCAGGGGCACATTTTGCTTGTATTTCTAAGGCCAATTAGGCAATTTTTTTTCAATAGCCCTCCCCCCGGCTCAAGACATGTTTCGATGGCCGTTCCCCCAGGCCAAAAATATGATTGTTTAATGTGAGATTGCTAACTATCAGTGTTCGTTCGTTTATTATATTTGTTCAGCCCTAAAAGTCAGTGTTGATTCGTTGGGTATTTTTGCACAGAAATAGCTCTAAAATGCACCAGAGAGCCTCTTTATTTTAAAAAGTTCTCGGGGGAGGCCCCCAAACCCCCCCAACGAGAGGGGCTCTCGTGCTCTCCCCCCGCGCAGCTACGCTGCGCATTCGTGGCCTTCGGCCACGACCTGACATGCAACAGCATATGCACCCCCCCCCTTTGCAAAATCCTGGATCCGCCCCTGTGCGCTATCATGCGTTGAGAAATAGACATGGTGAACATGCCTAACATAACCTGCTCACCGCCAAGCCACAGAGATGGAATAAATCGAGAGCACATGATACAGACCTCATACAGTCACCATGCTGACGAAAAGGCCAGGCAATCATGATGCAATCAGCTGTTAAAGTAAAATGATAGTTCGATTAACTTTGTGACTTGACGGCTGATGTTACCATGTTCTTATTCGTAACATGGGATCACACAGTATCACGTCATTTCTTGCATTATTGAATGAATGAATGGATGAAAGATATTTATTAGAGTGTCGTGTGTTTACAAACGCCCAGCCCGCGTGGACTTATAAGACACATCAACAAATAGTACAAATGAACAGAGGGTAATACATGTACAACGTAAGTGAACATAGGCAACACAATCAGTAGTTGCTAGACAAACTTAGGTAACAGAACAGAGATGTCCTAACATATTCCCAGACATAAATCAAAATTATCATTATATGTATTATCGTTATTTCTTCTCCCCTATCCCCCTCTCACATGCAGAACCCGAGCTTCCACCTGTACCTGATTGGCCCGGCCATCATCTTTACTCTAGACAAGTTGGTGAGCATCAGTCACAGGCGGCAGCTGGTAGACATCGTCAAGACGGAACTCTTGCCTTCAGGTACAAAATGTAGTACTAGTATCTTCATGAAACTTTCCGTCTGTCTCATCTCAACCGTATCAACTACAGAGGTTCTTTTCTATTTATGAGTTTTAACTCAACTATGGACCAAGCGGGTACAGTGGTCGCCTAGCATTCGGCAGGACGTGAGGTCGATTCACGAGCTGGTCATACCAAAAACTGTAAAACTGGTTTATACTACATTCTTTGCTCACCACTTAGCTTTTTGGAAAGATCCTGACAGTTCAACACATACCACTACCAGTGAACTAGCCCCCCTGCTGTAGTGACTGCACAAAGTTGTGTGGCCCAAGGGCTATTAAGATATATATTAAAACTGAAATGGGCGCAACCCTATGCACTATCTGCACCACTTCCTTACCTAACGTAACTCAACTGTTCCTCACACACAGATGTGACCAACATCCAGTTCAAACGTCCAGACGATTTTGAGTACAAGTCCGGTCAGTGGGTGCGCATAGCCTGTCCGGAACAAGGTCCGAACGAGTACCATCCCATGACGCTGACCTCCGCCCCGCACGAGAACACCCTGAGTGTCCATGTGCGAGCGGTCGGACCCTGGACTGCCCAGCTGCGCCGGACATACGACCCGGAAGACTTCTCTAACGGGACCCAAAAGGTGAGAACACAGGACTAGTTTCAGATAGCACTAGAAAGGAACAAGACTGCTTTCCTGAATGGCTGAAATTTCAGATAATGGCAACCCACACCAGGGGTATGGAGCAAGTGTCTCATTTCTGGTCATTATTTGGGGGACGAGACTTAGTTGTCATTGCTATGTGAAGCAGTGTATTCTATTTTTCACTTTCGGTGCAAACCGGTTAGCTCTTCCTGGACGGGCCGTTCGGAGAGGGTCACCAGGACTGGTACAAGTACAAGATCGCCGTGTTGGTGGGCGGAGGGATAGGCATCACGCCCTTCGCCTCCATTCTGAAAGACGTGGCCTACCTGTCTTCAACTGGCGCCAACATGAATTGCAAGAAGGTAGGATAAGGGAAAGTCTTTAGACGTGGGTTTGGTAGGAAGTGCAGGTCAGGGGTGGCAAAAGTGGTCATTATATCAGACTTGACAGTCCATGTCATCGTGTCAATGGAAGAGGCTACTTACTTGCTTACGGGGAGGTATTGTTTTTGGTCTGTTTGTCAGTGTTTTCGCTGTCATGTTTTCCATATGCTAGTCGCGTTCAGCTTGGAGTGACAGGAAGTGGGGTATAATGCATGATTGCTGAACTACAATTAAACAAGCCATACGCGTCTCAGTATTCAGGCGAGTCGTGAGATCTTTGAACTGTTGTTGTTCATGTTCCTTTTCTAATGTTTTGGTGGCGGTTAGGTGTACTTCCTGTGGGTGACGCGGACCCAGCGCCATTTTGAGTGGTTCATCGACATCATCCGTGAGGTGGAGGAGCAGGACCGGCGCGGGCTGGTGGCCGTGCACATCTTCATCACACAGTTCTTCGAGAAGTTCGATGTACGAACAACTATGCTGGTGAGGGAACTTTTTAATCAGTAGTTTAACACTCAGTTGACAAAAGCTATTTTATCGATCTAAATGTGAAGAAACAATGGTACTAGTGTCCCAGGCGTAGTTCGTATTTTTGGCAACGCCTCAAGGACGGAACCGATATGTTTTATTTGTTTTGTTGATAAACAGTTAAGATCAATCATAACGATGCTTCTTATCTTCAAGTTAAAGTTATGAGTTACAATAAGGCGTTCTATCATTCCTTGCTAGATCGTTAGTATTAGACAGTTTGGGCATATCATTTTAATTTTCTGACTCCATCTCCCCGACAGTACATCTACGAGCGTCACTTCCAGCGGCTGTCAGGACGGAGCCTGTTTACCGGCCTGCGGGCCACCACTCACTTCGGCCGGCCGGAGTTCGTCAGCCTGCTGGACTCCATCCAGCACCAGAACCCGGAGGTAACTACATTTCTGTGCGGGGCAGAAGTTTGGCATCCTCTCATCTTTAGATCTTCTGGTGTTAGAAAAAAACGAATTTACTCGGCTTAGTTGTGACAAAATCTTTTCAGTCATCCTAGGTCTGTTCAGTTCGACGATTGACCATTTTCCAGTGAAGTAATGGTCATGATTAGCGATTCAACGCAGCAATAAACTTCGGTAGCTAATCAGTCTTAAGAGACGTAATCATTCGGTACCATTAAGGTACAAGCTAAGCATTCAATGGACAGTTTTCTTTACGTAACCAGTGCTATCAAATAGAGTCTACAAACACCAAAAAAGTTGTTTCGCACGGTTATTTCATTGGGAATGGAAAATGATATATATGAAATAGAATTTCTATTCCTTGTTCCCACAGGTAAAAAAGATCGGCGTTTTCAGCTGTGGTCCTCCTGGAATGACCAGGAATGTCGAAGACGCATGCGCACAACTGAACAAGAAAGACCTGGCACACTATGTCTCCTACTACGAGAATTTCTGATCTACTTTTCACCGTCTGAGAGCTTAAAGTGCTTTCTCATGTCGGCTATGTTTGTCGTCAGTTTCTGCGTTTTGCGCTAAACCGAACGTAGGGAAACTGGTGTATCCCTACACCATTGGCGCTTGTTTGCTTTGCAGATTTTAAAAGAGGTTGTTTTTGTGTGCCTTGTGTGTGTTTAGGGTACAAGGCGTATACAAAACTGTAGTGTCATTTGCAAAGAAAATGTAACAGCACAGTCGAGTCGTGTGCTGGAACGACTATTATATAGTACTTCAAGCTAAAAACATTGCGTGACAAACATTTGTAAATGCACTCTTGGCTGAACTAATGCGTTGTTTATAAGACCAATATTA
Organism: Branchiostoma floridae; assembly: GCF_000003815.2. Lineage (NCBI taxonomy): Eukaryota > Metazoa > Chordata > Leptocardii > Amphioxiformes > Branchiostomatidae > Branchiostoma > Branchiostoma floridae. The sequence goes on along the minus strand of NC_049980.1, from coordinate 16,757,992 downwards.
TTTTGTGAATGGACAAGAATCCAATTTTAAACTTAACGCTTTAATTAGTTGGTTGTTTAGTAGTCTTTATTTAGCAAACAATTCTCATGTGTCTACATACCGTATTACCAACGTCCCATCATGGGTAATGCAGAGATATTGTGTGTGCGTGAAAAAAACAATTCATTGACAGGAAATTGTTGATTTCTTGTGTGTGATAACAATGAAAAATGTAAAAAGAACATTAGAATTGAGTATATACGTGGTTCCTTTGAACACGATGACCGTCTGGAAATGTTCATCTCTGAATATCTCAATTGTATTGATTTTTAGTATGTTATCATATTGCATTTTCCAGTCCTGTAATATATTTTGTCTTTGTTAATAATTAACTGATCATGTTTATCTTGCAGTCCATTGATCTGTATTAGACTTTTTTTATAGCTTTGTTCCGTTAATTCACCTGATTGATATTATCATAATATAGTGTTGATTAATTGTTAGGTTTGAAGGAGGAGGACTTAGCATGCACAAGCCTTTTAAGCTTTTGGTCTCCTTCTGCATTTTAGAAAGTACATCTCTTCACGTCTCTGTTTATGCTTCCGTTGTGCGTATAGATAAATAAATGAAATGAAATGAAACGTCATGTGTGTCCCAGATAAATATTTTGAATTGTGTTCTCGCCACCTACATCGGCTACATATAGGGGAGAGAAGCAGAACTCCGAGCTCCGGATAGAAGCCGAGGACACAGTACTAGTTAGTACGCATCTGGGAGTTGTCTGCGCCACAAACGAAGGATTCGAAGAGGGTCAAAGTTACTTTGTCTTTCTGGCTTATCTTGTCATTTGCGCACCTCAGCAGGGTAAAAGAAATGTTTGAATCAACGTAATCAATGTTAATGTTTGGCGCCGCCGGTTTAGCGCATAACAGTAGCTGCAGTATCGTGTTTCCTGCAAGATGTCGCAGTTGCAACGCCCAGGACGTCATACTCCAAAAATAGCACATGACGTAAAGCAGCGTCAAAGGAGTATAAAATCTGCCAGCGTTGCATCACACTCAGTAACAGAGACACGACGAACGACATCAACATGAGATAGTCAAGGCGTGTTATCATTTTCAGGAAAAATGACTGCTCGTCAAGTAAACGGGAGAAGAACACGACGGTCTAGGTGCGGAAATCACATCGGGAAGCCTCCCACCCAGCCACCGCCGGGTCCAGAGCGGGATGACGGTCGCTAGCACCGCGTCCCAGACCCGGAAGTTGGGGTCTCCTCAGCGGCCCTCAAAGTCTAACCGTAAGCGTTCTAACAGATCAAGACTCTACAACAACAAGAGAACAAGGTGGATAAAACAACGGGACGACTCTCCGCCGTACGGAGTCGGCCTGTGTACACAAAACTTCAGCGTCAGGCTCAAGCACTATACAACCTTCCACTTTGAACGCCAGGTAAGGGTAGAGAATGAAGTCACTGCGTGCGCTCAGTGACCCTTATCAGTGATGATACTTTTCTTGTTACTTTCAACGCTTGTCTTGCATACTATAATATACGATTGATTGGTTTCTTTTCGCAGCCGTGGTCATGAATTTCTCTGACCTGTCCCTTTTGACGACTATATCGTTTACTTCAGACAAATAATAGTTTTAACGTAACGCCACCGTCTAGCTACATACAGGTTATATGCATGATGCAACAACAGGGAAGCCCACTGTCATCGTCAACACGAATGAAATGATTTCTGTTACGGATCATTACCGATGTGTGTCATGTGTCCCGCTCACCCCGTGATGTTGCTGTCCTCAGGTTAAGGAGAGACAGAGTGCAGGGCTGACCTATGTGGAGCTGGCGGCCCACAGGAGAGTGGAGGACATGCACCTGTCTGCAGCGGCCGCTAGGATTAACGCCTGCCCGAACGCGGGAGGAAACTCCGTCTACTCAGAGGTAGAAATTGTGACATTATCTCCAAGCAGGTCGTAGTTGGTCGATATGTATACAATCAGGTCTCTTCTTTGACCTTGGAATTGACCTTGATATACAAAGTTAACATCCGTTTTACCATACTTTTTTCTCTATTTTTTCAAACTTCTCTTTTTGCAACAGATGGAAATTGATGCATGAGCAAATGTCATCCCTTATAATCGAACCAAAATGGCTTAATATGCTAGTATTTTTCTTACAACATGTCCTGTACCCCTATGTAGGTGTTGTCCTGTGAGCTGCTGTACCGCCTGTTTGGAGCCCAGCTGTTGAAGACAGAAATGGAAGTCACATACTTCCCGCAGGGCGGGGCACTCACAGACTACACCTGCCAGCTGTTTGGAGTACAGGTGAGTTGATGACATTATATACATTTCTTTTGTAAAGTGAGCACGTTGCGGTATGGATGCAAAAGACAAACATTCCATTTCTGTGACATTCACAATGTACACCACATTTGTACCACAAAAATAATTTAGGTACAGGTCCAAAGAACAGGAACATCAATGTCCTGGTACTGTACCTGAATAGACTTACACTAAAGTATGCAACTTTTGGACTCTGCAGAAGATACATGAAGTCTAAATAAACATGCTGTGAGCTGTCGCTGTCATTATTAAAAACCACTGGTTATCCCGTCAATTGTTTGTACAGGTACAGACCCGGACTTGTACCTAAATCTTTGTACCAGTATCTGTACCAGATCTTCCTTTAGTACACAGCCCTAGTCTAAACTTTTCTCTCCTTCCCAGGTAGGTGTGTCAGTTACAAGGGCAATGAAGTTCAGAGGCGAGTTTGATCGCGAGGATGCAGAGAAACTACTGATGAAGAAACTGACAGGGGTCATCAATGCAACACAGAACACCATGGAATCATGGGACAAGCAGATCCTACACGTGTGGACGCCCAGCAAACACGTGGCGCAAGTCGTCATGGCAACATACCACACCCTACCCACACACATCAAGGCTAACACCGTCGTGTTGCTTACTGTTGTGCAGGGCAACATATCACGTGAAGTTTTCCAGAATAGATGACGATACCAGTTATACCCATGGAAGGGATTCAATTATATCTAGTCAAGAACACAGTTTCAAAAACATGATCTCCTAGCTTACCAATACTGGCGCACTGTAACCATTCTGACCAGATCAAAGTGAAAGACTATTGTAGGATAGAAACATGTCATTTTGTCTTAATAATGTGTGGCTGTTCTATGTGTTACTGTATGTATTCTATATAAACTGTAAATATTGTTATTGCCCATATCCCAGCAAATCTTCACCCAGCAGATCATGTTGTAATATTTATATCAAGTTTTTGTAAATCAATGTAGTAAAGATAAAAAAGAAATGGCTAGCAGTATCA